>NW_027187419.1:11780369-11806378 GCF_028583685.1 Petaurus breviceps papuanus | reverse complement strand
GTGTGTGTGTGTGTGTGTGTGTGTGTGTGTGTGTGTGTGTGTGTGTGCTTGTTCAGAGAGAGACAGAGACAGAAAAAGAGACAGGCAGAGAGACAGACAGAAAAAGACAGAGAAAACAGCCATTTCCAATGGTGCAAAGTAATTTTACTAGAAATGTGATACTAGATGACAGTGTTAAAAATAAAGGTCTTTTTATTCAGGTCTTTGAAGAGCCATAACTAGGAACTTTTGCACCTAGGACATGTACCACAAATTGTACACCAGGATAAGTGGAATGAAGCACTTCTGAGTTAAAGGAGGGGAACAGGACAATACTCTGTGTGAAGTGGGAGGGAAAGGGACTGGGACAAAATGCAAGAGGAGAACCTGTTCCCATCCATCATCTGGTAGCTTCCTATTTGTCTAATTATTCTTGCTGTATGGTTAAAGGATTGCAAGTGCTCTCAGTGCCTTCCAAATGTTCTGGCCTGGAACAAAACCCTAGTAACTCTCCTCCACTCCCTTCTCCCCCCGCCCCCCCATCCCACCTCCAATTGTCTCTGAAATTTTTTACTTAACTATTCAGGAGAAATACAAATGTGCTTTTCTTGGTTCTTGTGAAATTAATAATAGCAAAAGACAGTGACTGCTGACATCTGTGCAAAGAAGGGGTCTTGTCCCTTGGCAGGAGGAGGTAGGGAAAGATGAAAGGAGAAATTCTCTACAGAATTAGGATAGTTCTTTTATCTGAGTGGGGGAAATGCTCCGTGTGTTGGGAGGCAAAGGGGTCAAATACAACAAGAAAGCCTCATTCTCGGTGGGACAAACAAAGGATTAGGGCCCCAAGATCACAGCTTTTCATCTGTATTTCCTACTGATTCAAACTAGCAGAGAACTTTGTGCCTTCTACATGCTTTTGTGATATTCTATTCTGTACTAGAGTTATAGTATAGGACTGAACATTTAGGTAAGCTATGTGCCACTGGGGAATCTTGATTGGGGTGGAAATTGTGTCTTTATTATTTTTTATCTCACCCAGTACTCAGTATAATGCTTTGCCCATATTAGGTGTTTGATATATAAGGCTGTTGAATCCAGAGATTTTGAAAAGCATTGAGGGATTGATTTTCAATATATCTAAGAGGGGAAGGTATCAAACAATTAGAAAAATCATTTGAATCACCAGCAAAAATGGGGGATTAAGAAGACAGGGCAGCTAGATGGTTTACTGGCTAGAGTGCTGGGCTTGGAGTCAGGTCTTCCTGAGTTTAAATATGGCTTTAGATGATGGGGATGGGATCTGAACCCCTATAAGGAAAAGACCATGTCTTTGGGATCTGGACCCCAAAGAAGAAAAGTCCCTGGACTTTGTGGCCCAGGTTCCTGGCATTCACCTGGGGTACCCAGCTCTTCTCAGTTAATAATCCTTTCATTGTGGCTCTCATTTTCTGCACCTGGCCCTGCCCTAGACCTCTACTCCTTGATTCCTTTTAGACCACTCCTTAACCACTGTCCATCTTGCTTACATTAAATCACTCAGATTCCTTAAAAATCTGGCCAATGGCTCAGATTCTTAAAATCTGACCAATAGCTCTGATTCTTAAAAATCATACCCACCCAACCAGTGTTTTAATAAACCTTGTCTCTGATTGAAAGGCTTGGTTTGAATTCATTCGAAGCAGGGCCCATGTTGTTTGCCTTTGATGTTCAGGGTTCCCAACACCCCTAGACTCCAACACAGACACTAGGTGTATGATCCTGGGCAAGTGGCTTAATCCTGTTTGCCTCAATTTCCTCATCTGTAAGTGGCAAACCACTCCAGTATTTTTGCTAAGAAAATTCCCAAAGGGGTCACAGACAGTTGGACATGATTGAAAAATGGCTTAAGAAATTGGCAACTACTTACCCAAATATGTTTCTCATTTATGCACACACACAATGCATATATGTATACATATACATATATGCATATTATATATGTGTAGAATATATCAATGAGAATTTACACCAGGGTATTTAACCTTTTTGTATCATTGGTCTCTTTTGGTAATCTGATGAAGCCTATAAATCCCTTCTCTGAATAAAGATGTTTTTAAGTGGATAAAATAAAATATAGAGTACCAAATGTAAAGTCATATTGAAATACAGTCACTAGAACAGTTTAAAAGAACAAGTTTGTGGACCCCAAGTTAAGAATCCCTTATCTAAATATATATTGACAATATCTTTGTCAAATATATTATATGGGAAGAAGCAGGCTCTCACATTTTTTTCCCCATAGCAGAACACACCTTTACAATGAAACAATTGAGAAAACGAATCAAAGGTATGAAGGTATAAAGAATGCAAGATTCTGTCATGTTAATTTTGTTTATTAAAAAAGCATTTGACTCAATAGAGCAAAAAGCCTTAAAAGTCATTTTCTGAATGTCTCTCTATGCAAGTGTGAAAGGACACAAGACTGCTTAATAGAAATGTAGTACCCCCTTCTGTCTGCTTCCCCAACTCTCACTGGGCAGCAAGGTGCCCAGAGAGTAGTTGAATGCTTCTTCCCCTAAGGGTTCTAGCATTGAGCAACTCTGAGGGGCTGGGGTTTCTAACACTATCACTCCCAAGGTTCCATATCAATCAACCTATTTAATGTCAATTAGCTTTCATAGAGATACAGAGAAAGACAGGTTACAAAAGCATTTCCTACTCCAGGGGCACAGACTCCTCTGGGTCCCTGGAGAGAGTATGGTCCAGCATAGTAGGGAACATTTATACAGAACACATGGGACCCAGGGGTAGCTTTTGCATCTCAGCTCTGGTAGTTTTTTTTCTCCCTTTGTGGACACTCCACAAAGTCTGCTTCGGGGTATCTTATTGGTGATAGATTATTCCCTTGGAGCACATTAGCAAATAAAAATTATGAAACGCATGAACAGTCCATTAAAAGCATATGCAAGAAACAGAAAATATATACTACTATCGGCCTTAATTCTTGAAAGATTACTTTCTGAAAAAGAAGTGAACTCAGAGTAAATAATGAACTTAAAAATAACTTCCTATGTTACTGTTTTTTATACTATATACTGTTGTAAGTTGTTGAATATTCTTTTTAGCAAATCCCATTATTATAGAATGTTCATTTCTTATAATAATAGAAATCAGAGCCGTAAGAAACTTGTAGAGATAATTTAGTCCAATCCTCTCATTTTTATGTTACGAGGACCAAGATCATGAAGACCACTGCACAATAGAGAAAGAATGTGTTCTTAGCCAGAATTCTAGTTGTATTAGAAAGATCCTTGGATTTGGAAACAAAGAGATTTAACCTCAAATCCTGGTTACAGCTACTATCTGTGTGAATATGACAAGCCCCTTGAATCTGAACTACAGTTTTTCTACCTATAAAGTATCAACAATAATACTAGTACTGTACTTGCATCCTGATACAGGCAAGGTCTTCCAAATGTTCCTCTTTGTGGATGACATTTTACTAATTACATCAAGCCTGAGAATATTGCAGAACCTCAAAAATTAGATCTATAACCACTTGAAGTAATACAATTACCTATACCCAAAAGAAAAACCAGTAGGTGAAGAATGCCAATTGTGTAGACCAGGGATTTTTAACCATTTTTTGTGTCATAGATCCCTTTGACAATTTAGTAAAGCCTATGGATGCCTTCTTCAAATATTGTTGGAGTCATAAGATGATATCTAGGATTGCAAAGGAAGCCAATTTTGTGGAAATGCAGTTATCAAAACAGTGCTATATAACAGATTTTTTTTAAGTGGTAAGGACAGAGAAAAGGCAAGCAATTGTTAGGGTGAATGAAATGATAGAACCCTTTAAGTGGAAAAAGGACTACCTGTTTTTCATCCTCAGTCACTGACTTTAGGAAGTCACTTGTCATGATAATATCAATTTGTTTAGTGGTCTGAGGACTTTTTGTTCATTTCATGTAATGCCCCGCCCCCAAGGTATATTTATGAAGAGTGAGGAGATCTGACTAGTCTCCAGCTATTTTGGATCATCAGGAAGAATTCATTTCTTTGTAGTTTGTGGATGGAAAAGGAATGAGAAAAGCTCATTCCACTTGTGAACTCCCCACATACAATCAAGTTCTTTCTGGTGCATCCATTTTGATCTATAGGGAACCATAATGCTCTTTCCAGTTGACTCCACCTATGAGCCTGTTTTAATCACCATTAAGAAACCCTTCCTGATGAATGCTTTGAAATATCTGTCAATGAAAAAAAAAGCAAATATTATACTCTCATGGAATCTTATGGTTTATGATAAAATTATGGAATATATCAATTAAGGTGTTAACATGCTGTCCAATGATGAGCGTTTCCAGCCCATCAGGTGCTAGGAAATCAATAGAAGCATATGGTGGATGCCACTGACCAATTCGTTTTCCTGACAGTAGGATCAATACTGCAATCTTTATGGCACCAATCATTAGGTGAATTTTATCAGCTCTGCACAATCTTTATAAATTCAGTTACCAGTTTTTCATGCTACAAACCATCTGTATGAGGATTTTTTTAAACTGCAGATGATTTGACATTCTAACAATGAGACAGACCTGTGGGGGTGCTGGGAATGAGGAGTAATTACAGTTCTCCAACTTCACACAAAAAAATATTACAAGGCACTAGTACCTTTATTCTTTCTGAAGGATGATTATCTTTGGAAAAGCTTTAAAATCTTCAGGAGTCAAGGGGAATGAGCATGAATTGTCAAGCCCTGAGAGAGTATGCTTAATCATCCCATTCCCCACCCCGCCCCCCCCCCACCCCCCACACACTTGTACACCTCTCCCAGTCCTAGCAACCTTTCCTTTATTTTCCATCCTCTTGTGGCTTACAATTAAGGCTCTGAACTGGAAGGAAGCTCAAGGAGGATATAGTCCAACCCTCTTATTTGACAGGGCTAGGAGCAACCTCCTTTCCTAATTTAGATGTTTTATGAATGTGTGTGTGTGTGTGTGTGTGTGTGTGTGTGTAAATCACAGGGCCTCTGGCAGATTGACATAAAAAGAAGCAAGCTTAGAGATTCAGTTTATATGGGAAGTGTATCCTTGCTTAAGTTCAATGGCAACTGGTGGTAAGTGTATGCATAACAAAGGGCAGGAATTTAGAGATTCCTTCTGACTTAAAGGTCTTGGTAATTTCATCAGCTTGGGGTGGTGGTGGTGGTGGTGGTGGTGGTGAATTATCAATGCTGTGCAGATGATTCTCAGATCTATATATCCAACCCTACTCTTTCCTGAGCTACAGTTCCAGAGCATCAACTGTATTTTAGACATATTATACAGAATGCCCTGTAGGCATCTCAAAGTCAACATATCCAAAATGAAATGCCTTATATTTCCCCCCAATCCTCTTCTCTTCCAAACTTCTCTATTCCTCTTGTTTACCATCTTCTCATTCACACAGACCCAAAGGATCAATGTCATCCTTGACTCATCACTTTCTTCACCCACATATCCAATCCATTTCAAATCTTGTCATTTTTATTTTCACATCTCTTGTATGTGTTCCCTTTCTCTCCATTCAGGTATTCCCCATCCCTTCTTTTACCTCCCACCTAGAGGCTTCTTATTAGTAACCTTGCTTCAAAATGTAGCTGGGTGGTACAGTGTAGAGAGCACTGGAATCAGGAAGACCTGAGTTCAAATCTAGCCTTAGACACTTATTATTTGTGTGACCCTGGGTAAGTCATTTAACTTGTTTGCCTCAGTCTCCACATCTGTAAAATGGAGATGATAATAGTACTTACCTCCCAGAGTTGTGAGGATCAAATGAAATGACACATATAAAACATTTTAAAAATCTCAAAATGCTATATAAATGCTAATTATTATTATTATTATTATTGTTAATCACCTCTCTACTTTCCAATCCACTCTCCACTTATCTGCCACAGTGATTTTCCTAAAAATTGGTCTTGCCACATCACTCACCTACTCAGTGAACTCCAGTAGTTCCTTATTATCATTAGGACAAAATATAAAATCTTCTGTTTAGCAGAAGAGTTATTCTTGGGGCTCCTTCCTACCTTTCTAACATTCTTTTTTTTTTTTTTTTGCCTTTTGGAGAGCAATTGGGGTTAAGTAACTTGCCCAAGGTTACACGGCTAGTATTTTTGTGTGGGTGTTAAGTGTCTGAGGCCAGAACTGAACTCAGGTCCTCCTGACTCTGGGGCCAGAGCTTTGCTCACTGCACCACCTAGCCACCCCCCCTTTCTAACATTCTTAAAACTTTACTCCCCTCCATGCAGCTCTATTGGCCTGCTTGCAGTTCCTCAAATATAACATTCTGATATCTATGTCTTTCGCAAACTGTCCCCTATGCTGAGCTTAGCCTTTTTCCTCACTTCTCCATTTTAGTGTCCCTATTTTCCCTCAAGACTTAGTTCAAGTCCTACCACCTTCCATGTCCTCTGTATATATCTGGTACATAGTTATTTATATGTTATTGTAGCAGCAAGCACCTTAGCATACCCAGGATGGCGGCTAGCACAGGTTCTTAGATCTGCTTTTCTAAAGAAAAGCAACTCAAAATGGGTTAACAATCTTACTTGAATCAAACATATATCATTTACTGTAATGTAATGCCAAGGAAAGGCAACTTCCCAGGTTCAAAATACCAGCATAGGTGCTCTCTATTTTATTCAGTAACAAACCCAGAACAGAGAAGATCAAAACATGACATCATTCAAAATACAGCTTTTACTAAGTGTGATTAAATCATCTCCAAGGCCTACCCCACCCCAGGACTTTCCAATCATTCAATCAATTACAAAGTCTCGGTTCCAAATACTTCTCCACCCCTAGGCTATACCTTAATTAAGTCCACCACAAAGCCCCTCTTCTCAAATGGAGATTAGTTTCCAAACATAAGTAAAATACATTCATTTGCTCAACCATAGAACACAAAAAGGTCAAAAGTTCCCCACCCCTGGATCACAATTGAATCTACCCCAGAGTTACATCAAGTTTAAACACAGCACTTAATACCCAAATGGAGGTCTTTTCTTCATCTTGACACGAGGCAAGTTCTCAGCAATCTTAGTTCCTGGGGAGACAAGGCTTAGCAAGGCCATAAGATACATTGCCAGTCCCTTCATGAATTTATCCTCTGTCTGTAGAACAGTCCTAGAACCCCTGAACACATTAGCAAAGCCCTCTCCCAGGATTTCTGTAAACATACAACAAGAAAATCCTTCTTCAGGGCTTCTGAACCAACAGAAAGGCTCCCAGACCCCTGCAACAACAGCACTGTCCTTCACCAGTGGACAGTATTCATTCTGTCTGCCGGACAGTCTCCAGACCCCTGCAACAACAGTACTGTCCCTCACCAGTGGACAGTATTCACTCTCTGTCTGCAGGACAGTCTCAGGCCTTCTTAACCAAATGCCAGGTTCCAGGACTTCTTCAACAGGACAGTCTTTCACCAGTGGACAAATCTGGCAAAATAACATCAAAACAGACAGACAAAGTACCAGCAAAACAGCCATGTCTCCTCAGTCCTTGGCAGCTCAGGGGGCAGGTCTCAAAAGTCCAGGGCAATTCAAAGCGGCCACCAGCAATTCTCTTAGTCTCTCTCCCTCCACGAGGTGCTGCTTCCAAAAAGAACTTCCGCCTCTCTCTTGTCTCTCCAAATCTACATCACCAGCTCCTCCCACTTCAGGACTTTCTTTTCACATCAACAAGCCCATCCCACAGGTGGGATTAACAAACTCTGGGTTTTAATACAATCAATTTGAAAACCAAGCCAATACAGGGGAATCTTTAATTGCCATTACTATCACATTTACCTAGTTCAGGGAAAAAAGAAACAGAAGTTAAAGCAGAAAATAACACAATTTAGTAGACAGGGCTTCCAGCTGTCTGACTATTACATCCATACCTAGTTAATTACCAGAGAAGGAAGCACCAACATCTGGGTTTTCAAAGTGTGGGGAGGAGGGGAGAGTAGGTGGGGCTCAACGGCTGCCCAGAGTCTCATCTGGCCAAATCACACAACTCTTTCTGAAGTGGACATCCAAGAAACAGGACAGCAAAGCCAATTATAATTGATAGGAGTGTTTATTAACCGCGGTGACTGCCTCCATAAAAAAGAAGACAGCATCGAGTCTACTGCAAAGAAAACTTTTATAGAGCGAGATGTTACTAACAACAAAGTGTGTTTCCAAGGGGGGGGGGGTGCCATTTCTAGTAAAGTCGTGGGTACCTAACAAGAACAGACTTGTATCTGGGCTAACAAGAACAGACTTGTATCTGGGGTATGTTTCTAGCAACACATGTGAAAAGTTCCCTCACTATTATGGCCTATCAGGTGGTTTCCAGGGACCCTGGTAGGGGCGCCTTCTGTCAGGTTTAGGGGGCTTTGGTGTATAATTTCTGGTGGGTACTTCATTCCCAAAGTGAGCCCCAAAGCAAAATCTCACATCGGGGTATATATAGCCTTCTCCTGGGTCAAAGAATGTCACAACCTTTGTGACCCACTGCCCAATCACAAAGTAACAAGGTGTGGGCATTTCTGAAAAACAAGCCTCCTGCCACAGGCTCCATGTGACCACATTCAGCCTATTAGGGGGCAGAGTATATTTTCAAATAAGGGAAGGTTCTCAGATTCACTTAAGCCTATCAAGGGGCCAAGGGGCAGGGAAGATCTTCAGAGTCCAATTATATTTATCTGCCCCATTAGATATATGAGCTCCCTGAGGACCAGGACTGTTTTTTACTTTTCTTTATAACCTCCTCTTATTGAATGACTGGTTGATTGACGAATGAAGAACCAACCTGACTGACATCAGGAAAATTTGACCATTTCTGGAATTTTATAGTTTACTCTTCCTTGTATGCTCCTTGAGAATAGAAATTGTTTCATTTTTTCCTCCCTTTAGATCCCCATGACTGAACACAATTTCAGAAACACAGTACATTGCTGATTGATTGATTGGTATTCCTCCCCTGTGGCAGGGCAAGATGTAAGATAGAGGACTCAGATGCCCAAGAGCTTGGCCCTTAGTGTTCCTAGGGTTGAAAAGAATAATATTTATGTGCCACTTTTTTTAAAAGAACAATAAAGATTTTAAAATCAATTTTAAAATATATTTACCATGAGATAATCTGTTTTGCTCCATTCTAGACTTTTGCAACTTAAATCATTCCTGATGAGTTGGGTGACCTGTAATAAATTGAAAACACCTTTGCATTTCCCTGAGTATCTAGAATAATCCAGTATGGAAGGTTTTGTGCCTATAATTTTTTTTAAAATTTTAATTTTGTTATTTTTTTTCAGTTAAAAATTATTTTTTCCCTCTCATTGCCTGCCACCCACTTAAAAAAAAAACAAATAAAAATGCAATCCTTATAATAAACACAGGAGCCTTGGAAAACTCTCAGGAGAGACTTAAATTTAAGGAGATAAAGCCTGAGGGGAAGCAAGCTCTAGTAACTTTCAAGACCATTCTGGAGGAGTGACACATGTCTTGGGTGCAGATGCCTATAGAACCAACACTAGTAGATGGGTCACAGGAGGGTCCTGATGAGTTGGGAAAGCCAAGAGCTGCAAGGGAGACAAGTTCTCCTGAAAGTCTTCTTCCAGTCTCTGAAACATTGGTACTTAGAGAGTTTAGAATCAGGCTTGGGCAGTCCATGTCTATTTTCCCCTTTGCAACTTGACTTAAGATGCTTCTTTTGCATTGTTAGGATTCTGCCTTTTCTTGCTAATAATGTCATTATCCCTTATTGGGCACTGAGCAAGAAGACTCAGTGAGTCAGTGGATCTTTAAAGAGGGGATGTTTGTTTACTTCAAGCATGTGAATACTTCCCCCACCACAATGGGCAGATGAGAACAATTTGTTCCAATAGCCATGAAGGTGGCTAAAGCAGGCCCTGTGGAGTGCTTAGAGCCTGATTAAACATCAGAGATGCCAAGATCATTCACTGCATCCCAGGCCATTGTCAGTCATCTTGAATTTTGTGTTGACTTCAATGACTGGAAGAGAGTGAGGCTAATGACTTTGTGCAGCTCTGCCTCACTTACACCCAATTCACTCACAAGTTAATACAAACAAGAGACTAACAACAAAGGAGGAGGGGTGACCCTCCTGGCTGCAGATTGTGTCAGGACCATTCTAGCCGCTCCTGAGAGGCGGGAGGAGTGCGTGGTACCTTTTCTATTAGCCCAGAAGAACTGAAGTTTTAGGGCATGGTGCTGCTATAGCAGGGCCTCAGCTGGGAGAGCCTGTGCCTCGAATTCTGGTTGTCTCTTTTGCTTTTGTCTTCTTTGCCTCATCCAATATGACTAAGCCTCTCTCAAGATGTTCAGACCTGGAGGGAACTTTGGGAGTCGGAGAGGTATCCTGGGTCCTCAGTGAGCACATACTGAACTTTGGAAGTCTGGTTTGCCAGAAGAGAAATACAAAATATCTCATCAGCTTAGCAATCTGCCTCATATTTTAAGTCTCAGGCTCTCAGCAGAATATAACAGTAGCTATATTAAATTATTTTTGTTGAGTTGTCTGCCAATGCATCTATGTGAGACCCTTTTGAGTTAAGCATTTCTTTTGTTTGTGGGAAATGAATAACCACATATGATAACATTGTATATTGAATAACTTTCTACTCCTCCCTCCCACCCACAACCTCAGCATTGGGGAAATCATAGGCATGGACCAAAACTTAAACTTTAAGTAATTTCCTCCCCTCCCCCAGGGTGTATGGAGTGGAAAGAGGAGGTAGGAGAGGACAGTAAACAGAGAAAGAATGTGAGAAAAGGAGTCAGACCTTCTGCTATAGGTGGTCAGGCTTCCCTGGGAATGAGCATGGGCAGATGCACAGGTCCAGAGCAAGAGGGTGTCTTAAGTAGAAAGGGAAAGGGGTCTAACACCTGAACTCTCCTTGTACCCAGCAGGTTATGATTGTTTAATACATAATATATGTGTATATATAGTATATATTACACATAATTAATAATGTCTTTTGTAATGCATTGTATGTATAAAATATGTGTGTATGTTAATATGCATAACAACTATATATACACGCATATATGTATATAGCTATATATGTGTATACATATGTATGCATATTTATAAAACACACACATATACATATCAATACATCTATACACATATACACAATGTGTGTATATATAAAACATATATGTATGTGTGTATATCTATGTCACATGTGAGAGCTGTCATTGGTTGTGTACTTAGATCCTATTTTATGCTTGTCTTGTCCTCTGCATTCATTTGTAAGTTTGCCAGTACAGAGTTCTGCCTTCAGTGTACACCCGATAAAGTGTGTTGACTGATAGATAGCAGTGAGCTGGTAAGGAAACAGAGATTCTGAAAACTGCTTTTTGAATGTTTCCCAGTTGCTTGCACTTGAAATGGGCAACATGGGAACTGGAGGTGTGAAACCTCCGAACCAACAGCTGCTGCCTCTCTGCATCATTTGGCAAATCGTACCACCTTTCTGGGGCAAATAATTCCCTGACGGGCCTGGCACAGCAGCCCTCGAGTGGATGTTCCATCCACATGACAGATGGTACTCAGGAAGCTATGTCCAAGGCAGCAGACGCCTGTCATTGACACATGGATGCCCTACATTGCTATTTAATCAATCTTACTAGAAATAAATCCACTAGGCATCTGAAACCCCTGACTATCACAGGGGTCATTGGACAGGAGAGAGGGAAGTGGGAGCTTCTCTATAGAAAATTCACCAAGTATCTAAAGTGCATCACAGAGCAAAAACAGGATGAGATAGGAGGAGAAGACAGCTGAGTATACCAGGTTTAACAGGCCTGGGGATAAATGATCCCTCTCCACCTTCCAGAACAGCTAATGGTGTCAGTGGCTAAATCACAATATTGCAGCTTCACAAAGAGTTCGACAATACTAACTGTTCTTCTGTGTGGACAGATAAGTATTTTTGGGCTCCACTTCCAGGGCCATTTTTCCTCTGCCACTTACTAGCTGTGTGACCTTGGACAAATCACTCAGCCTCTAGGACTCAGTTTCCTCATCTGTAAGGAGGTTGGAATAGATGACTTCTAAGATCCTTTCCAACTCTAAATCTGTGATCCTAGATATGAAAAGTGGTCATTCTGTCACTGTACACTGTACCCACTACCATCTCTCAAGATTGAATGAAATGACCTTGCTGTTCACCTGTTTGAAACACAGAGATAGATCCATTTCAGTCATCAGTTATGAGTCAATCTCATCACTAATCTCTTTTTTTCTGTGAACTCTGAGTGCACCTTGTGTCAGTACCACATAGGAATATTAAGTATACCACACATTGTTCTCTGATTCATTTGTATTAGTCTTATGAGGGATAAGATTAGAACATGGCTCCAAGTACTGAAGTCAATACCCTGAAGTGGTCTGACTAGAGAAGAGGAAGATGGCATTATTTCCTCCCTAGTGTAGAAGCTGTGACTCTCTTAATGCATTTTAATAAGTTTTCTTAGCTGCCAGTCTGTGGCATCAACATGAGCACAGCTACCATTGAAGGCTTGTATATTCATATGAGTATAAGACTATAGAGAAGAGGAGAAAATAAAGTGTGAAGCATTTCCTTTTTACCTTTGTATCTTTTGATGTGTATCATAGTGCCTAGCATATAGCTGATCTCTGAATAAATGAATGAATGAGCCTTCATTAAAAACTTACTGAGATAATAAGCTCCTTGAGAATAGGAATGAGGTGTCATCCTTCTACATCTCCCACATCAGATCCACCAACAGTAGTGATGGGCACATAGTAGACATTTGATGAATTCTTATTCATTTTTCCACTCACCCTATCTTATATTTCTTTTTCATTGTCTTAGATTTTGCTCTCATATTTCTTATTGTTTAAAGGAGTCACTAATTTCTGTTTGGTTCATTCTAATTTTCAGGGAGTTTATTACTTGTGGAAGATTTCACACTTCTTATACTAAGCTGTTTATTCTTCCAATTCTTTCTTCTAGAGCTCTCAATTCATTTATAACATCTTTTGAAAAAATATCCTACTATAACTTTCTCAGAAATTCCAATAGATTTTGTGGCCAAGTGATCCTTTATCTGTCATCATCATGATCATCACCACCACCACCACCACCACCATCATCATCATCATCATCATCACCATTACCATCATAATGATAAGCATTTATATAGCACTTTGAAATTTGCAAGCTACTTCACAAATATTTTATAATTTAATCCTTGTAACAATAGGTGCTATTATTATCTACATTATATAGATGAGGAAACTGAGGCAGACAGAGCTTAAGTGATTTCCCCAGAATCACAGATTTAGTAAGTGTCTGGCATCAACTAGAGGCTAGATTTTAAACCAGGCCTCCTTGACCCTAGGTCAACCCCTAGCAGAGCCCCCTAGCTGTCTTGGCTGTAGAGTTACACTCTTCCACTAGGTTTGTGTCCTAGACATTCTTAGACCTGTAAATTTCCTTTATTGTTGGTGCTTTTATCTCCTACTTATTCATATTCCAATGCTTAATTTCCTAACTGGAGGCTTTTTTTTTGTCAGGGCCAGGTTCCTACTGCTTCTTCACATTTGTGTGGATAGAGGGCCCTGGCTTTGTTCCAATATGCATTGTCTGGGGTCCTGCCACTGGTTATCCTTTCTGCTGGTGTTGTCTGTGCACAAAGTGTTGGCAGGACCTAAGTTCTACTCTGTCCTTTGGTTACAAAATACTGAACTTTTCAAGGTATTTCATTGTAGTTCATATCAACTGACTACAACTTTCATAGCCCCTAGGGGAGGAGGGTATATCACTGTTCACTTGGTAGGAACTTTTATGCTTTGCTGGCTCCCATCCTCACAATGTGGCCCAGAACTCCATAGATGTTAAACCTCCCTGAATCCTCCTGTGAGGGGGTTTGCCTGCCCTAGGCTTGCTGGCTGAATCACTCTCAGGCTGTGGGAACATGAAAGCCTCCAAGCTCTGCATTTCCCTCAACTAGCTCCTCTGGCTGTGTTCTCTCATTTAGCACTTTCAGCCTTTTGGGGGGTTCCCCCTTGCTGACTTAGGACAGGTGAAGATACTATAGTTTATTTCTTAATCATTATTCAGACTGGCACTCTTTTGTTTTTATCTTTTATGGAGTACATTTATGGTATTTGGGCTACTCAGTGATTATTCACTCTGCCATCTTGACTGGAAGCCCTTGATCAATTTCTTTTACCCATTTCAGTTTCTGCTTTTTGACAACAAATGCTTCTTGAAATGAATGATTGTATGGTTATCCATGTGCAAGGTTTATATGAACAATGGGATTTATAAAAGTCTAATTTACCATCTCCTCAAGGTAAGAGTATTGTTGTTGCTGTTCAGTCATTCAGTCATGTCTGACTCTGTGACCCCATGGACCATAGCGCACCAGGCCCTTCTATCCTCCACTATCAAAGTCTGTCTAAATTCATGTTTGTTGTTTCCCTAACACTATCTTATCTTCTGCTGTCCCCCTTTCCTTTTGCCTTCAATCTTTCCCAACACTAGAGTCTTTTTCAATGAGTCCCATCTTCTCAATATGTAACCAAAGTATTTAAGCTTCAGCTTCAGTATTTAACCTTCCAGTGAATAGCCTGAATTAATTTCGTTAAGTATTGACTTATTTAATCTCTTTGCTGTCCAAAGGACTCTCAAAAGTCTTCTCCAGCGTCACAATTTGAGAGAGGCAAGAGCAGGATGCTGATGGCCTCCAAATCTGTAACCACACTGAGTAACAGTGTGGCGGTTCTAGAGACGGCTTCCCACATTTCCAATCACCAACGTGTTTTGGAGGTGCCAACTTTTTGTGGGGGAAGTGGTGGAGGGGAGTTCTGGGATGGTGATTGGTAGGGTACAAAGTTTATCTTTTATCTCGATTTCCATATTTGCGATCCTTCAACATAGCAACTGATTGAGAAATATGTAAGTATGAGAGCAGAATATTTCCTGACTTACTCAAGCATAGCTAATAAGGTCGATTTGGGGGGAGGAAGGGAGTATTCTATGGCCATCTGACCCCAGATGGACTCTGTATTTATGAAATTATTGTGAAAAGAAAGGGGATAGTGGCGGCCAGGTAGCACAGCAAGTAAGAGCACCGGCTCCAGTGTTGAGAAGACCTGGAGATTGAATCCCGGGCTCAGACACTTAGCACCCACCCAGAAACACCTGACCGTGTAACCTTGAGCAAGTTACTTAACTCCAATTGCTTAGGGGCATCCAGGTGGCTCAGTGAGTAAGAGCACAGGCTCCAGTGTCAGGATGACCTGGATCAAATCCAGGCTCAGATACTCAGCACCACACCCAGAAATAACTGGCCGTGTAAACTTGAGCAAGTTACTTAACCCCGATTGCTTAAAAAAAAAAAAAAAGAAAAAGGGGATAACTCAGCTGGTTTGAGAAATGAAAGCAAAAAGCAAGGAATAACAAATACTTCCAGCATACATGCCAATTATCCCTTAAGTGCCAAGAGGATATTCTTGGGTTATTCTCTCAAGTGAGGAATCAAATTCCTTATAGAGGGACTTAGGATTTGTTGTTTTTTTTCTTTCATATTCCACATGAGAAATAATAACTCAGAGTCCATAGGGGAGAAGAAATAAACTTCTAGTGCACCAATATTCTAACGGGGGGAAAAAGGCACTACATATGAATATAGCTTTACACAAATATGTGTGCAAGTATATGCATTCTGTAGCAAGCAATACAGTTACATTCTAATTCCTCAGGGTGAGGAAAGATATATAGTACTTAGAGTTATAAAATTCTAAGAAGCAAAACCATGTATCCTTATGAACACAATAAGAAAAGGTCACAGAAACTACATGGATCAGATGTTATAGAAAGTACTTCAGCGGTTTAAGGTTTATTTGTCCTGCCACGATGGTTCATCTATTATTTATAATATCAATGAGGATTCGCATTCATGTAGTACTTTGAATCTTACAGAGTACTTTCTTCACAAAAACTAGTAAGATAGACTAGACTAAGTGTCATCATGTAATCAGGTGAAGAAATTACTCACAGAAAATTATTACTTGTCCAAGTAATTACTTGTCCAAGCTAGATCTCATGTCAGATCCAGGTCTTAAATCTGGTTCTTCTGAATTGAAAGTGATGTCAACAACACCATTCTGCCTCTGGTCAGCCCCATTGAGTTGCCATAATTAGGGCAGACTAACTGGTATTTTGCCCCAAGGTACCAAATTTAGAGGGTGCTGACAGTAGTAGCAGTGCTTCAACAGTGTAGAAACAGCAGAGCTTATGTATAAATAGCTAAAATGGGGAGCTTCCAGATGGCACACTTCCCTTTACCCCATATCCGTGACAACCTTGTGTTAGGGTTCCAGAGATTCTATTATCTTTTATGGATTAGAGTTCTGGCATCTTCAACCAGGGCCAAGTATTTGGGTGGTTCCTAACATAAAAATTCCTAATTAAAGTACTACTGCAGTTGTCTTTCTGATTTTTACAGCTAGTTTTATGAGTATATGTGATATAGTACATATATTCTAGACTAGATGCAGCTAGGCAGTGCAGTGGATAGAGAGTTGGACCTGGAATCAGGAAGATAGGAGCTCAAATCTGGTCTTCTAGATACTTAATAGCTGTTTGACGCTGGGCAAGTCACTTAACTTATGGTTACCTCCATTTCTTCACCTGTAAAATAGGGATTTCAATAGGACCTATCTCACAGGGTTGTTGTTAAAATCCAATGAGATATTATTTGTAAAGCACTTAGCACAGTTCCTGTCACATTTATTAGGCATTTCATAAATAATTCTTTTCTTAATTCTTAGTCATGGCTCTTTCCCTGACTTATTTGGTGACCTTGGGCAAGTCACATCACCCACCAGGGTCTCAGTTTCCTCATCTGTAAAATGAGGTTGGACTAGATGGACCTTTGTTATCTTTTAGCACTAAAGCTCAAAATAATTCTTCCAAGTTTGGGGCGGGAAATGGCCCTTGAGCTGTGCTTTGAAGGAAGTTCGGTATTCTACTAGTTTTAATCATAGTCACAATCAACTAACATTTATTTATAAAGTATCACATTCCAGGCATGGTGTTAACCACTGGGGATACAAAGAAAGGTAATAAAACAAACAAAACAAAAAACAAAAACCACTCTCTGCTATCAAGTGGCTAGGAGTCTAAGGGGCCAATCAGCATACAAACAACTAGGCACAAATAAAATAGATGCAAGACACACTGGGTGGGGGTTGGGGTGGGAGGAGCGAGGGGGAGATGTCAGGGGAAGGAAGTCAGTGAGATTAAAGAAGACTTGGAGGGGCAGCTAGGTGGCACAGTGAGTAGAGTGCTGGCCCTGGAGTCAGGAGAACCTGAGTTCGGATCCGGCCTCAGACACTTAACACACACAAACAAAAAACCTAGCCATGTGACCCTGAGCAAGTCACTTAAACCCAACTGCCCTCCAAAAAAAAAAAAAGAAGACCTGGGAAAACCTTTTAACAGAAGGTTGCCTTTAGCTGAAACTTAAAGGAAGCCAGCAGTCAGAAATGAGGAAGAAGAGAGTTCTAGGCAGCAGTGAAAATGTGTAATTAAGAAGTGGGGTACTGGGTTAGAGGAACAGCAAGGGGATTAGTGTCCTTGCATCACAGAGTATGTGGTGGTAGAGTAGGTTCTTGGGAGGATCAAATGAACTAATATTTATAAAGTGCTTTGCAGGTGCTATAATAGAATTATTTTGAGCATTAGTGCTGAAAGATAACAAAGGTCCATCTAGTCCAACCTCATTTTACAGATGAGGAAACTGAGACCCTGGTGGGTGATGTGACTTGCCCAAGGTCACCAAGTAAGTCAGGAAAAGAGCCATGACAAAGAATTAATTAATTAATTTGAAATGCTAGTAGTTATTATATTTGATCCTGGAGGCAATAGGGAACTACCAGGCTATCAGAGTTTATTGAATGGGGGGGGGTAGATGGGAGGGAAGGGAAGATGATATAGTTAGAAGTGTATTTTAGGAAGATCAGTTTGATAGAAGAGTGGATGCTGGAGGATGCTGGAGTTGAGTGAGGGATAACCTAAGGAAAGGGAGACCAACCAGCTGGTTATTGCAATAATCCAGGTAAGTCCTACCCTAGGATGGTGGCCACATGTCAAAAGAGAGGAGGCGACACACAGGAGAGATGTTACGAAGATAGAAACAACAGGACATGGCGACTGATTGGATATAGTGGGCGTGGGGAGGTAGAAGAAGAAACTTTGGGCCTCCCCTCTGCCATAGCCTCACTCCTGCTAACACCCTATCCCAAACTCTCAGCTAAGCATAGTACTCTGCACAGGGTGGGTCCTTAACAAATCCTTGTTAAATAAATAAGATGTTCCTCTCTCAATTAAACAGGGTCCTTTCTCCCTTGCCCCCCACTGATGTCATTTTTATGCATTACTAGGTTTTTTCATAGCTTTCTACACCATTACTAATCTGATAGAAAAAAAAAAGCAACAGCACTATTGCCTCGTACTAATGGATCTGACTCCTCATCTAGGGCATCTTAGTGAAGTCTTGCTGTGTTTGATTTTTTTCTTCCTCTTTAAACAGCCTGAACTGAATTAATTTCAAAGCTGTTGAGATCATTTTCTTAAATGATAAGCTTCCTGTTTGAATATTCCTTCCCATCCCTTC
This sequence comes from Petaurus breviceps papuanus, assembly GCF_028583685.1. Classification (NCBI taxonomy): domain Eukaryota; kingdom Metazoa; phylum Chordata; class Mammalia; order Diprotodontia; family Petauridae; genus Petaurus; species Petaurus breviceps. Next base: position 11,787,726 of record NW_027187419.1, on the reverse strand, counting down.
CAAATCACCTTCAGGAGGGATCACCTTTTAAATGTCATGCCCACAGAATGTTAATGCTTCCCCAACATCCTATTCTTCAGACCATCACCCTTGGGGGCATCCAATCACTGTGGGATCAAGATGAGAGAGACAGGCCAGAGAACAGACCAAACAGGCTGTCTGGCAGGCCAGGATCTGGGTCGGTTAACTTTCCTATGTATCAGTTTTTTTTTTACCTATAAAATAGAGACAACCAGCTACTTATAAACTCAGACCTGTTTCAATACTACAAACACAAGTGATTGTACTATAGAAAAGCCTTAGACATAGCTGGATTGTAGGGGAACAGGGTCCAGGATTTGGGCTTTGAGGACCTGGGTTCTGGACACTGCCACTTTCTACATATACAATCTCATCTGGGCTTTGGTTTCCTCTTCTACAAAATGAAATGATTACATCAGATGATCTCTAAGATCCCTTATGACTCTACATAAAGGAGTTATTTACAGCAGTTTTTCAGTCACCGTGGCCTTACTCTAGAATTTTGTTTTATTTATTCAACTGGGCAGCCACAATCTATTAAAAATAGATGGACTTTCAAGTTAAGACCAGACATACCAATTGGTAGGGCTCCCAGAGCAAGACAGGGGTCAGTCTACGAGCATCAATTCTAATAAAAATAAAAGCTAAGAGACAAGAACATTTGGCTTTCTATAGCTCAACTGCGTCAGGTCAGGTGAAATGCTGCCTGCAACTGCCTTTAATCGTTACTCTACTTTTTCCCTCTTCTATGCTCCTGGCCTCCACCTCTTTACCCCTTCTCTCCTCAGCCCCTTTTTGCTGACATCTGGCTTTTCTCTTTTCTCACTGAAACGACGGGGTTATGACAGGGCCAGGCAGAGATCAAATTGTGAAGGAGCCTAGCTTGCCTACCATCTCCCCTGCAAGTTAAGTCAACAAGCATTTTTAAGTACCTACTATATGCCACACACTGTGCTAAGTACTAGATGGTCCTGTACCCAGGCCTATCCCTCCCTGGCCTGTGGCCCAGGTTCCAAAACTATATTGCTTCTAGCAAGTTGGGAGTCCCTGTAAGTTCATGAATTGTCATCTGAGGTGTGAATGACTGAGTTCAATGTGTCATAATGCCCAGAGATATGTGTTTTTAAAGAAAATTGTTAACTCAAAAGATTCAGTATCTAACAGCGCATTTCTACTCAATGTGTCATGTAGATGGGGAAGATATTGGGAAGGGGCTCTTCCTTTTCAGTATCCCACCAATCATAGCATCACTTCATGGGTCAAATAAGTGATGTTTGTCTTTGACCACTTTTCCTTCTTGCTTCCAAGGGGCCCTCTCTGACCCAGTCTGGCTACGAGTCCCTTCCATTCACCATAGGGTCTGGGTCTCCATTCTTTAAAGTAGTAGTTGCCAAATAAAATGCTTACTGTTAGATTTTATTGTCTCAGGGATTAAAATAATTTTATTTCTGGTTCTGTGGTTTCTTTTTTTGGGGAACTCCCAGTGTGGAAATTCTATCCATAGGTACAGATAGCAACTGGTTTGTAATGGACTCTTTCATGGGATCACTAAGAGGTTAAGGCCTCATTTATGGTCATGTATGTATGTATGTATGTATGTATACACACAGTATGCTATTCATATATAAGCTATATATACATATATAAACTATACATATACATACATGCCCTATCCACTATCCCTCTGTTTGATGTTTAAAGTCTTCACAATCTGGCCCTACTCTAGCTTTCCAGCTTTTTATACTCATTCCTCTCCATGCACACTGTGATCCAGCTCACTTACTTTTTTCTTAGTCACTGTGCCCTGTGCTGCTAGTACATGAGATTACCTTCCAGCTGCTCTTTATCTATCTTGTATGGACCTTGTCATGGGCCTGTTTTCTCCCCCACTGGAATGCAAGCTCCTGGAGGGCAGGGACTGGGATTTCCATTCTTTGTATTCCCAGAGCTTGACACTATGTTTGGCTGTACCTAGTAACCTCTTACACTCTCAGTTTCCTTAACTTTAAAAAGGGGGTAATAACATTCAAGCTATGTGCCTCACAAGGCATTTATGAAGAAAAGCATTTTAAATTTTAAAGCCCAATCAATATAAATGTGAGTTATCTGTCTCAAATGTGGAGGAAACCTTTCCTTGGGCTCCAACATGTTTGTGGAAGGGAAGAAAGCATATAAAATGGCGGCAAGAGAAAAGAAACCCTGAATAACTCTGCCAATGCACTCTGAACACTGAAGCCCCTGTGGAGCAGTACAAGCTTTCTCTGTCAGGTGGTGGGAGGTACAGAGAAAGAGGAAGCACAGACAGGCAAACCTGGTTTTAAGGGAATGGATTTGTTTCCCTAGTCAGAAAATCTGATCTTTAAACCTGAATGCTGAAACTCTGAAACTTGCCTGCCCTATTTTTCTCCATGAATTATCTTTTTATCAGAGCAAAAATGGAAAGTAAGTCTCAGCCTCCTTACAGGGAACCTCCAAACATAAAGACATCCCTCCTCTCACCTGTCCTGCTGCTGCTCAAAGCCTCTGGGTCATCTCTCAGGAAAAACTGGAGGTAGATGAGGGGGAGGAAAGGGAAGGAGAGATTTGAAACATGACTCACCTGAAGAGACTGTGTTGTAATGGCTTGTGTGCCAGACTTAGACACTGGGGCTTTGGGGAACCCAGTAGGGTGGATGAGAGACCTTGCAGGATAACTTGCAACATAGCTCCTCGGCAATAGAATGGGGGAATTGATTTAGGGATGAATCTTGAAAACAGCAATTCTCTTTTTCCTCCTCTTCTTTTCCCCATATCTTTTCCTGGGCTAGGAATCACATTAAACATTCATGTGAAATAGTATATTCATAATGGGCCTTAGAATATTTTTCTTTTCTTTTGTCTCCAGTAGTCCCCTACTACCCAAAGAAGTCGCACCCAACCCACCATCCTTAGGTGAGGTGCAGTGAGGGACTCTACCTGGCCTCTTCCCTGCCCACTCCTCCTCCTCCTTGCCTCTTTTCTCAGAATATCTCTTTATGTTCTCTGTTGAGGAATTTACACTGAATGATCCCACAGTACCCCTTACACTCATTGACTTGTCTTTGTGAGATGGACTGGCCAGGCTGAATCTTTCAGTCTGTAGATGCAGACATAGGATCATAGATTTGGGACAGAAAGAGACCTTAGAGGTCACGAAGTCTAAACTATTCACTTACAGATGAGGCAACTGAGACCCAGAAAGGTCCAGTTCCTTGTCTAAGGTCACAAGGATTTGAACCTGGGTTCTCTTTCAGAAAATGGATTGAGTAAGGTGTCAAATGACTTGTTTAAGTTTTCAGAATCATTTGTCCATCCATTTGAAAGGTAAATTCAATTCAAGAAGTATGTACTGAGGATTTATCACATGAGATGAGGATTTATCACATGAAATTATTTTGCCTGGTTTTGGGGACACAAAAATTTTAAAATGACAATTGAGAAGTTTCTATTCTGCTAGGGGTATGCAACATGTACACAGGCAAGTTGTTTGTTCATTTCTGATGAGGACCGATGACATCTCGGTTGATGTCTTTACTTGCATGTGAGTTGGATACAAACAAGTACAATAAATGGGGTAGCATGTGATGAGGGCAAAGATGAGATCCAGACAAACCTCTAGGAAAATGTGAATATGTAAAAAATGCTTTTCCTTATAAAGATGGAGGAAAACTAATGGAGAAGGTAGCCTGATGACATTCCACATGATTTCAGAGAGGCAAGAAAAAGCATTTCAAATTTGTGGAATGGCTAGAATAAGTGCATCTTCTGGGTTATCCCCCTCAATTTGAACTCATAATTTGGTTACTGAGGTGAGGGGAACTGCTCTTTCCTCAAACTAGTTTATGAGCCCCCACCAATGTGTTCCCTTTTCTAGAAAATGCAATTGGTTCAAAACAAAGATATGTACTGAAATAGCATAGTAAGAAAACATGACTATAAACCTGAGGTATACTCTTCCAGAAACTCAGCAGTAACAGGGAGAATAGAAACATGCAGAAATCATAAGTAGCAAAATATCCTCAAAAAAAGAGCATGCATCTAACATTCATGCAAACAACTCATACCTCAAACTAGCTACAGATGAGCTACAAATGATTTTACTGTTGATCTTGTTCTCATAGGCTCCCGGACAATGCTGATAGAAGCTGCTCTGAAGGATGTTGCCCTACTGGATCTTAATTCATTGAAATTTTGCCCAGTATATTGCTGTGCTCTTTTGCCAATCTTTTATTTTTAGAAAAAGAAAATCAGACATCCTACCATAGGGTGAGCAGAAGTGTCCCCTGTTCTGTTCCCTCTGAGCCTTGACCTAGAAGCTTCCCACCTCTATAGTAGAAGTTTCCCAGCACCCAGATGTAATGTCATAGAGAACAAAGTGCCAAATCAGCACATGCAAACTACCGTGTTTCCCTGATAATAAGACACTGTCTTATTAAGTTTTTTGGACAGAAAAACACCAGAGGGCTTATTTTCAGGGGAGGGCTTATTTTAATGAACATTGACAGCAATTTTAATAAACAGGTAAATGTGAACAAAAAAATGTACCTTTATTCAATAAGCAAAGCACTGGGGAAGAACAGGATGACGCGCTCACTGCTGCAGCTCTGATTGGATGCAGCTCGGAGCGTGGCGTGCATCTCACGGTGGGGGGGGGGGGACGGTGCATACAGAGGGTACCGTAATGTAGCGTGTAGCGCAGGGGATCACCTTCACTACAGTAGCAATCTCAATAGGGCTTATTTTCGGGGGAGGGCTTATTTTAGAGGAATCTTACACAGTAAGGGAGGGCTTATTTTCGGGATAGGTCTTATTATCGGGGAAACATGGTATGTCCCTTAGGCTTAGCCTCCCCAATCTTCTCCCTCTCCATACCCATTCCTGTCAAGGGACTGGATGCCTTTGGTTTCTCCAGTTGGGTGCCCTAGGTCAGAGATTTTACTTAACTTATAGGGAATAGTGAATATGCTTCATAAATTTTCACATCTGCAGACTAGGCAAAGATCCATTTTCTCAATAACCAAAGAACATCTCTTTTGTTCAGCCTTTTCCAGGTCTTACTCCTGAATTTCTCCCACTAGTCCACATAAATGGTTGGGTAAAGGGAAAGGTATGAGGCATTTTTCACCCTGGAGGCAAGGTCATTGTCTCTGTTAACTGCTCAATGAATTTCTGGCCTTATTTACAAATGACTTTGCTTGAAGGCTGGAAAAGATAAAATCTGAAAGGAGTTTTGCCCCTCACATACTCATACCAGTTGTCCAGTTTCACTGCAACATCAGGGTACTCATCTGACAAAAGACAAAAGTACACTTGAACCAAACTATGGAGGGTCAGGCTGAGGATTCTGTATTTTATCTTTTGGACTATAGGGAACTGTGCAAGATTTCTGAGCAGGGGAGTACCATTTTCAACCCTTAAGCACCTATTACATACTAGGCACTGAAGGAAAATAAAAAATGATTAAGATGTGTCCTCACGGAGTTAGCATTGAGGATTGCGGTGGAGAAGGGAAAACACATACACAAATGTTCAACATTATAAAATAACCTCATATAGGGCATTGTACAGAATAAACTATAATAAGACACAAATGCTGTTAGTTAAAAGGAAGGAAAGATTATTTTATTATAAAGGGACCTGGAAGACTCTATGGCTATTGAAGGAACAATCTACAAAACAACTTCTACTTTCTCTCAACCCACTCACTATTCATTTAATTCAGTTCAGGCTAGCTCCTCCTCCTGGATAGTTATTACCAGCCACATTCCATGGCAGAAATGTACTTTCTCTTCTCTATTTTTCAGTTTCTTTAGTTTCCTTCAAAGCACTGTTCAGGTGCTGCCTCTTCCATGGAGCCTTTCCTGATTCTTCCAGCTGTGCCAGAAGTTGAGCTTCATCTCCTCAAATACTCCTACAGCATTTCAGGAATTTCTCCTTCAACCCCTTGATTCCCTATCTGATATTATATTTATCTATGTACAGAGTCCCAGTATACTATTAGCTTCTTTTTTTTTTTTAAGCAATCGGGGTTAAGTAATTGCTCAAGGTTACACGGCCAGTTACTTTTTTGTGTGTGTGTGTGTGTGTGCCAAGAATCTGAGGCCGGAATCGATCCCAGGTCTCCCAACGCTGGGGCCGGCACTCTTACTCACGGTGCCGCTTGGCCACCCCTACTGTTAGCTTCTTAAGAGAAAGGAATATTTCAGTCTTTATGGCTCTAGAGCATAGTGCAGTGCCTTTCTTATATACTTTAATACATTAATGGATCAGTGTTCCATTAAATGTGAATACTTCTTTATGTTACCCCTTATCCATGTTACATAATTGGCCCATCTCCTTTTCTGATCATAAATTTCTTGGATGCTATCTTTTAAGTCACTTTTCAGGTGCAAGTTATTATTGATAATATTCTGTAACTGACTTACAGGCACCATATATCTCTCTATTGTGTTGTTAGCTAAGACACAAAAATGGGTTCAAAACTGAGGCAAGAAGAGGTTGGTCTAGGCTCAAGACAGATGGCAGGGACATGTATGTGCCAGTACCTAGTTATTTTCACACTCATGTTGTGCTATTTTAGTAGGATCTAAAGGTATACATGAAGGGGAAAAGAAACAGGAGCCTTTATCTTAGAAAGTACAGCATGAATTGCCTTAAACACCTTCAAAGAGGATGTTAATGAAATAGCTACCAAAGTGACTATAGAAATGCACAAGCAACAAAACTCATCATAAGCTGAACCCAGTTGGAAATAAGAATGAGTCAAAGTCAGTGTCTGTGGGTGCACTGGGATGGTTACTAAGACAACAGATTTTGGACTTGGACTAGGTATATATAAGGCTATGCAAATTGCAGCAAGTGACTGAATCAAGACATCCAAGAGGAATGGGTGAGTGACATTTGGAGAGAGTGATACCTTTAAGTATCAGAGGAATGGAAGGACGACTGAATGACAATGTGTATCCTGTCCTGTGTTCAGGTGCTGGGAGGTAGGGGTGGGACTCAGACTACATTCACAGCAAGTCCATTTTCCATATGCTTTAGCAAGGGCTATATAGGGTCATTACAATTCTTAAATTCTGATTTGTTGTAGCTTTTTCTATGAGCATGGTAGTGGGGGTGGGGAGGATATTAGGAGTAATATGCTCTTTGGATCATCTACAATTTTGATTCTTTGGAGAATTTGGAAATGAAAATAAAATTGAATTTTCAAAAGAATACTGGTATTATATGACTTTGGGGTCAGAGAATAGCTTGAAACTGTCAAAATCATTGGGCAGGTTCTCAAACATCATCTAGCTTGTTCACTTCCTCCTAT
>NW_027187419.1:11754135-11780359 GCF_028583685.1 Petaurus breviceps papuanus | reverse complement strand
AATGTATTGCCTATTCAACTGTGATGTTATAGTCTAGAAAATAGGCATTCTTCATGAATTTGTTATTTTTTTGGTGTGTTTTATAGATTAGGTTGGTGTCCTCTGACTTGTCATGAATCTTCTTGAGAACATTCTATAGTATTTGGGAACTTGATGCTATCCATACAGTATCAGTTATAAATAAGCAAATATGGCAAAAACCCGGGATCTACAGAGGATTCTTCTTCCCTCTGGACTTGGATGAACATCTTATAACTTCCTTTTTCATGACTTGCTTAATGTTAACAGAGGTTCACCAAAAAGTTACTACTGAGATTCCATTTGTCGTTCCCTCTTTATCCTATCCACTTTGGGTATGTTCAACCTGCATTCCAGGAAAGCTTACACATGGAAGTTTGAGTAGGGGGTTTCTTCTCTTTTTTTTTCTTTTTGGAGAGCAGGGCAATTGGGGTTAAGTGACTTGCCCAAGGTCACAGGCTAGTAAATGTTAAGTGTCTAAGGGTGGATTTGATCTCAGGTCCTCCTGACTCCAGAGCCAGTGCTCTATTCACTGTGCAACCTTGCTTCCCTGAGGGGGTTTCTTCTTGGTCTGAGTGATGAAGGGTCCTTCCTCCAACATCAGAGCATAGGCTATATTTCCTTCCTGGTTTCAATACAAAATATGGAGGTTTGGTAGGTCATCTCCATGAGAAGGCAGCTATGTTGTATGGTAGATAGAAGACTGAACTTGAAGTCAGGAAGACTTGAGTTCAAATTTGACCTCAAACACTTACTAGCTATGTGATCCTGGGTAAGTCACAACTTCTGTTTGCTTCAGTTCCCTCAACTGTAAAACAGGGACAACAATAGCATCTACTTTGTAGGGCTATCACAAGGATTAAATAAGATTTGTAAAATGCTTAGGCACAGTGCTTTTCATATAGTGAATACTTACTAAATGCTTATTTCTTTCCTTCTATGAGTAACTGAGGGGCTGGTACTACAGAGGAACAAAGAGTCTTCTCCTTGGCTGAGGAGCTAGAAGGGCTGATGATACAGAAGAGTCTGAACAGAGACCAAGTGTCCCTATAAAAGGTTGGAGCAAACCATCTCTCCATAAATGACTTTCTAGTAGGGAGAACTCCCCTCCTACCCTCTAGCCACCATGTGTCCCTTAGTGCATGGTGACTATTTTTTTGTGTGTGTTTATTCTTCCCTGATTTTAGGTGAATGAGTACGTGGAGATGAAATTTAACACACCATTACTTTAGAAAGATCAGAAGAGCCATCAGAGGTTATCCTCAGCAACCAGAGCCAGTAGCAAAGATGGCAGCAGAGCCACCTGATTGTTGGGTGAGAAGCCATCACAGCAGCTGAGAGGCCTGCTTGATCTGGCCAAGCAGCGGATTGATCTGTTAGCTGAGGCCCTCCTTGCATGAAGCTACTTGGATGGTGATAATCACAGTATCTAGAAGGTCAAAATGCATTTACTCTCTTAGAAGACTTTTTGCCTCATAACCCTTGGCAATGTCCTCATTTTCTTTTGACAACTCATTATGTTCTACCTATTTGAAATGAGAACATAGTAGATAACTTCTTCCCTACCCAGCTCTTGATACAAAAATAGGACCTGGAAAAGGGACCAGCAATGAATCATGCTACAAGATTCAGGGAGAAGATTCCTGTCTTATTAGAATTGAACCATCTTGATTCAAAACTTAGGTGCATAGGATCATAGATTTAAAGCTGGAAGGGTTCTGAGAGGCCATCTAGTCCAATCTTTTCATTTTATAGAGGAGGAAACTGTGTTGAAGAGTTTAAATCATTTGCCGAAGGTCATACAACTTGAAAGTGGCAGAGCCAGGATTCAAATCCCGGGTCCCTGGATTCTAATCCCTTGTTCTTTCTATTCTAAACATGTGCCTTAAAAAGGAGTAGTACAACCCTTTTGTTCCATGGTATACCAATCTTCCTCCCCTTCAGCACACCAGTGCTTTCTGCTAGTTCTGTGTCTTTGTTGGGGCGAGCTGTTTCCTTCTAGGAGCAGTATGGATGAAGCCAGATTCAGCATAGTCCTGCCCCAAGTCCATCATTACTTCCATCTTGGACTGATGATCCTGGTTCTTCCTGCTGCCTCCAGATCTGTCTGATATCACTCTACATCAGTGTTTATATCTCTTTCCTATGGCCCACATGCTTTTTCTCATACAGAAATAGCTCCTCTCTTTTGCAAGCATTGTGCACAAGGGACTTTGCCAGCTCCTCTTGGTGCATCCCCACCTTGGTCATGCATTCCCCCTTCACCCCAAGATCTCACATCTGGCACAGGGTGCAGAATGCAGAAGTTGCAGTATTTCCTCTAACCTCCCAGGGTATTGAGGCCCAAGCTATGTAAGCTCTACTCTAGCCTAAGTTCAATGTCAGGGCATTTCTCTTGGCAAATCTGGGAGTGCCTTTCAGAAAATGTGAGTCATGCCTCCACTCAGGGAAAACCTTTATCTGATTCTTTTTGAAAATTTCTCTCAGCTCCCTTGCAATAATTCAAACTAACAAGAGTATTAAATGTAGGGAAAAAAGAAAAGGTTTTATTACCTTAATTTTACATAACAACAACTTGTACCTAAGCCCACAGACAGAAAATAACTTTCCCCTCTTCCCACTAGGATCTACTTAGTACTTAGGACTTTGAGTCCTACTTTATGTGGTTCAGCATTGTTAAAGAGTCAGTCTTTCCACCCATCCTTAACCCACACATACCCAGGACTGCATAATGTTACATTATTCACAGTACTTGAAAAGAGCAAGGTCTGATCTGCTTTTCTGTATCATGACCTTTTTTTTGGGGGGGGGGAAGGAAGTTCAAGTATCCTTTATTCAAGGTTAGAAAATGTACCATGCTGCATTATTGGAAAAGTTCATTGGTACAAAACACTTTGCAGCTGGTGAGAAGGCAATAAAAAGTGGATTTTTAAGCTCATTACTATAAATTACTCTTACAGTACCTTGCAAATTCAGAATTTCAAATTCCATTTTTCTAAAATTGCCATAGTACTAGAAATTCCTGAAAATAGGGCAACTATTTTAAAGAGGAGGTAGTTGATATCAAAGGATTTCTATTTCTTATTCAATGCCCACATACTTCAGGGCATCAGCTTGGCTTCTGCCCCTCCTCCAGAACTTAATTCTCTTGTTTTGTGGTGCACCAATCTTCCCTCTCCTTCAACACACCAAGCCTCTGTATCCTTATTGGGGCTGGTTGCTTCACTTTAGGAGTAGTGTGGATGCAGCCACATTCAGCGGAGGTCTCCCTTAGGTCTATCATTATTTCCATCTTGGGCTAACAACCCTGGGTCATCTTGCCTCTGGGACTGCCTGATAACACTTTCCATTAGTGTCTATATGGCTTTCTTATGGCCTACCTGATTTGTCTTATACAGAAATAGCTCCCCTCTTTTGCAAGCATCACAGCAGTTCCTTGGGCATGGAAGACAAGGAACTTTGCCAATTCCTCTTGGTATATCCCTGCAACATTAATAAGAAGGATGGTAATTAAACCTGACCTGAATAGACTTGAAGTTGTAGGGAAGACAAGTCTTATACTATGCTCTCATCTTTCTCTCCCTTTGAAGTGGATGATAATACTAGCTAGCAGTTATATAGTGCTTTAAAGTTTTCAAGATGGTTTACATATATTATTTCATTTGAAATGACAATATCCCTGGGAGGTACGTGCCATTATTATTCCCCTTTTACAGATGAGTGAACTTGGGCTCGAAGAAGTTAAGGGATTTGCCCAAGGATACACAGCTAGTGTCTGAGGCAGAATTTTGAGTTCAGACCTTCATGACTGCAAATCCAGCCCAGCACCTAGCTGCCAGTGGCAAGTAGAAACTCTGTCCACTCTTGTACACATTTTCACCTTCCCTCCTTTTGGTGAGTAGAGATACAGCTGTCACCAGTATTCTCCTTTGTGCCTTCCTCCTGACAGGTGGAAGCACACGTGACTGATTTTTCCTGTTCTATCTTGTCTTGACCTGTTCTCTCTTCTCTTCTCCTTTCCTCTCACCTCCCCTGATTTCCTCTTTTCTCATCTGGTTTCTCTTCCCCTCCTGATCTCTTTGTCTCTCTCTTTCTGTTTCTCCTCTTTACCCCTTCTTCTCTCTCTATATTCCTCTCTCATGATTCAGAGGTAGGAGGTCTATATGGCCTTGTGTCAATGTAGACCCAACGGGGCCCAGGAGAGGTAATCTAATTCCATAGTATTTGGAGGAATGCTTATGTGTCTGTTCTCTGGAGTTTTAGTTAAGAATTATAGCCTCAATTTATAGAAGCTATTTTTGATGGGTTTGCATGTTTGTACTGAGCTAGAAATTTCCCTGAAACTCTCTATGATTGCAAGGCCTCATTAAATATCTTTTCCCCCTCTCTTGAGAAAAATTGTCTTTATTTATTATTCAGTGGGGTTTAGTCAGCCTAATATTCTAATGTCAGCTGCTTAAAAATCCCAAGAGTTACTGCTTAGGAAAGGGGGTTTGTTGTGTTCCTAAATCCCTTGTCAGATCAGTGTTGTTAACTAACCTAGTGGAGAAGTTAAGAAAGAGATTTTTTTGTTTGTTTTTTGCTTTTTGAAGGGGGGAAGGTAGGACAATTGGGGTTAAGTGGCTAGTTTTGTGTTAAGTGTCAGAAGTCATATTTGAACTCAGGTCCTCCTGACTCCAGGGCCAGTGGTCTATTCACTGTGCCACCTAGCTGCCCCAACTAAGAGTTTTAAAAGAGAACAAGGAAAGAAAAACAATTTTGACCAACATCTTTCACAGAGATAAACTTCAGATGGGTACATGACCTAGAAATAAAAGTTCATATAATAAACAAACTAGAGAAATGTGGAAAAAATTGCCTGTCTGATCTGTGGATAGGAGAAAAGTTCATGATCAAATAAGAAATAGGGAATATCACAGAAGATAAAATGGATAATTTTGATTACATAAAATTAAAAGGTATTTTCACAAAAAAAATCTAATGAAACGAATATTAAAAGGGAAACAATTAACTAGAAAAAAATCTTTGCAGCAAGTATTTCTGATAAAGGTCTCATTTCTAAGAGATATAAAGAAGTGATTAAAATTTATAAAAATAATTGCTTCTCCCCAATTGATAAATAGTCTGAGGATATGAATAGGCAGTTGTGAAGAGAAGAAACCCATACTATCTATAGCCATGTGAAAAAATGCTCCAAATCACTAATTAAAGAAATGGAAATTAGGGCAATTTTGAGATTCTGCCTTATACTCATCAGATTTGCAATGATGGACAAAAGGAAAAATTATAAATGTTGGAAGGGTTGTGGATAAACAGACACATTGAAATACTATTGGTAGACCTGAGAAAGGGTACAGCCATTGTGGAAAGTACTTAGGAATTTTACACAAAAAGTTACTGAAGAGTACATGCCTTTAGACCAAGCTATAACACTGCTAGGTCTATACTCAAAGAAGATCAAAGAAAGAGGACAAGGTCTTTTATAAACTAAGGGAATGTATATCAGCTGAGGAGTGGCTACTGAGGTATATGAATGTAATAGAGTACTATTGTGTTGTAAGAAATGAGGATATAGATGGTTTCAAAGATAAATGGAAAGATTTGTATGATCTGATACAGAATGAGGTAAGTAGAACCGGAAGAACAATTTCTATCATAACATCAATGCCATAAAAGTGAGCAATTTAGAAGACTTTTGTAAACTGATGAAGAATGAAATGATCAGAGCCAGAAAAGTAATTTATATAATAACATAATTCTGAAAACAAAGTCATAAGATCTAGGAGTAATACAATGGCTATTCATGATTCCAGAAAACTGAAGACAAATCATGTTATCCATGACTGAGAGGACTTGGGGTACAGAAAAAGACATGTATTATATATGTTTATATATATGTATGTATGTAATTTGTTTTGACTATGATTATTTGTTACAATAAACTTGCTTTTATTTCCTTTTCTGAAAAGGTAGAGGGCATGAGGGAGGAAAAATAGATTTGTATTAATTCAATTTGAAAAATATATAGATGAATGTAATAATGAGGTAAATAGGTAAGATGACTTGCCTAGGGCCCAGCCAGGAAGCATCTGAGTTGGGATTGGAACTTGGGTTTTCCTGTCTCCAGGCCTGGTGCTCTCTGTATTGTACCACCTTGCTGCCATGCTGTCTCTAGAATATATATAAAACTTATCTGTTTCATCTGAACTCATATAGAATGCAGTAGCACTGCTGAGCATTGCAAATATACACTTGCTATGTCATGTTCACAGAAGCAATTCTGGGTAGCAGTGCTTCAGCGATGTCACCCCGCTATCCTCAGCCATTATGCATGGGGCATGGAGAGAGCCTTCACAAGGTACACTGATTTTGACTTTGTTCCTGCTTCTAAGAATTTCCTGGCTAGAATCAAAGCCATGAAGGACTGTATTCTGAGTTCTGCAAACATTTACATGCCTGTTCAGAGTCATAAATTCATAACTGCAAGGGGCTTGATTTTCTCATGCAACACCTACCTGAAACACGAATTTCCTCTATGGACTCCACGAAGCATAGTTACTCACTGATGGGGAGCTCACTGACTCCTGAAGCAACCCTTTCCATTGTTGTGTAGATCACACTATTAAGAAGTTGCTTCATGTATTGAGCTATAACCACTCTCCTAATCATTGATCTAATTCCTTCTTTGGTGCTAAGGAAAAGAAGTTTTTATTTAGATATTTACAGCAATCATGTTTCACCATAAGTCTTATATTTCATAGCCTAAACAATGTCAATCCCTTTAGCCACTGCTCATCTGGCATGGTTTTGAGCTCCCTCACCATACTGGTTGCATTCTTTCAAAAACCTTACATTTTTAAAAATGCCTATTAAAAAATGTGGGCTCAAAGAATAAAATACAATTCTCCAAATGTAATCTAACAAAGGTGTACCTACTTAGCTTTTTACTCTCTCCTAAGTATTGCCTAAGGATGATATTAGATTTTTTTAGCTGAGAATTTGCATCGTTAATTTACATTGTTTGTAATGCCCTAAAACCCTAAGCTATTTTTTATATGAATTGGTGCCATGGGCTGCTCAGTGTCCAGCTCTAAGCATGATCAAAGATGTGAATAAGAAATGACCAGACCATGTGGGTAGTTCAAGGAAGAACCATTTCTTGATTCTTAGGACAAGGTTTTTATAGAGCAATGAGACAAAAAGACTCAAGTATTCTTATCATTATCTTAGTCTGTCATATCCTGGAAGTAGCATGGCAATAAGGTTTTGTTCTCTAGGTGCCAGAAAGTCTTAGGAAAAGTCAATTAACTCCTTTCATATGCAGTCACATTACAAAGGATGCTCTGGAGAGCTGGCTTCAAGGCCAAAGCCAAAGCTGCATCATCAAGGACATCTGCATAAGAACTGACCACCTGAGAATTCAAATATTTTGGTTTTGTACAACTAAGGTCTTGGGGCAGAGTCTATTGGTCTCATAACTCAAACAACATTCTTTTAAGTGTAACCCATATCAAAAGACCCAAGGAGCAAGCTTAACAAAGCTTTGAAGGGCCTTCTATAGAATACATAGTGAGATTTTTATCTAAGTCCTGAATCAGGCTTCCCACAAATTGATGTCTACATTTGGGTCCCTTATCCTGTACATGAAGTTGACCTTTTTAGTATAAGTTCAGAAATTTACATTTATCTCTATTAGATTTCATATTTTTAGATCTAGTCATTGTTCTAGTCTTTTTGGATATGGAAAATTTTCTCTTTTGATACCCTGTTGTGATTTGTGGGCAGACCCAAATTCCTGAAGGCTATCTAATGGAATGTAAGGATTGGTAAAATATTACCATCTTAGAAAGACTTTGAATGGAGTTCTGCTGACAGATGGAGTCTGTTGTCTGGGGGCCAACCTGGGTAAGTATAGAGAGGCTCATTGCTAGTAGGTTGGCCACTGAGTGATAAATTTTTTGTCCCAGGCAATCCATGAAATGAAGAAAAATGCCCTCATTCTTTGTGGACTCCCACTGACTCTTTTTTTTTCTTCACTAATGGAGTGGAAGAGAAGGGTTAGGGGTCACAAAGAATCACAAAGAGTTTCTATAAATACTAATTTAACTAATTTTGTCCAAGGATCAATTAATTGATCCAATCAACTATAAGGTCTTGTCATTTCTACCTCTATACTACCTCTTGTGTCTACTTTCTTCTCTCCACTCACACAGCCACTACCCAAGTTCAAGATCTTATCAACCCTCACCCGGAGTATTCTCTTCTTCTTTCTGACTCAGTTGTTTCCCCTCACCAGGCCATCTTCCACATAGCCACCAAAGTGATATCTCTAAAGTGCAGTTCTAATGATATGTCAAAATAATAACTCTAATATTGAAAGCTCTTTAGAATCCTGTGTTGGCCTACATTTCAAAGCTTAGGAAACAATACTCCTTTTGCTCAATCTCTATTCCAGTGAAGTTGGCTTATTTCCTCTTGCTTGTACACAACATTTCCATCTCTGTGTAGTATGTAGTAGGTGATTAATAAATTCTTGTTGATTGTCTTTGTGTATGTATAGTTTCCACTGATGGAACATCAGTTCTTTGAAGGAAGGGATTTTGTTTTTGTCTTTTTATCTCCTAGTACCTATCATGGTTCCTGATGACTAGGAAGTAATTAACAAATTATAGTTAATTAAATGATTGATATTGAAAAACCTTGTCTACACCAATATGGAAACTCATGATAAATGAAATCATAAGAGAAAAGGAAGGTGCAGATAAATGGAAGGATATAAGTTGTTTGTTTTCATGGTGTGTCCAAAGGCAACAAGAAATGACATATTATGAGACACTTGACCATCTCATCTTGCAATGCACATAATGAATTTGGCAGTCAATCCAACTGAACCACAGTATCCCCAGAGCTTTCATAGATGAAACTGTCAAGCAGACAACAAATGGAAAATGGAATATATTTTCAATATTTCTATAGTGATTCCTTTTTTTTGCATTCAAAATCCTTAGAAATCAACAGTATTATTATCCCCAAAGATGATCAAAACAACAATAATTACTGACAAAATGACTATTTTCTCACCTTTATAATAATCTTTAAGAGAAGATCTCCATACATATTAAGAGTATTATCTATGAAAATGAAAGAAGGGAAGACAGGCTAGGCTTTCACAAATGCTTCTCTAAAACAGACCACATTTTTATAGTCAGACAATTAAGTGTAAGTTAGGGGTGCAGAATACAAGATCCCACTGTGTTTATTGGCTTTCTAAAAATTATCTTGGGAAAATGTAAGCTTACAGCTTTCCTGAAACCAGAAATCTTCTATATAACAATCTAGATAAATGCACTCACAGAGACAACTCAGTTTAATGCTCCTCTGATCATTGTCAAGTGAGACATATAATAGGGAGATGTATTCTGGCTATACACATGTGTGTCACTATTATGTAGAATGCTTTGTTGTATGGTTTAAGAAGAAGAAAGATTGCTTGGGGATAATAAGGTCCTCCAGAGGCTCCTATTTTGTTGGTGGCATCAATATTACAGTGACTCCTTAATGATATCCATGATAACTCAAAAGAGATTCACCTGACAATCTTTAACAGGAAGAACAAATGATTAGCACTAGCTATTATGCAGACCGTTATTATTATCATATTAATATGCAGTTGAATGACTAGTCTTTTGAGTTAGTGTATCATTGAATATACCCGGTACAGTCACTGTTAATGGACAATGAGTTTGACCTAGAGATTGCTCTTGGGAAATTGTAGAGTAATTTGATGACCTTGAGCTGCTCCTCAGCGCAAAAATTTATGTATTTTTTTTAAACAGACATTCTTTTGGTGATTCTGGATGGTTGTGAATTTTAGAAAAATGCTATGATCGTCAAAAAATGAATTATAGGCGTATATACAAGGACTATAACAGCATAGAGGAAAGAAAAAGCAACAAGAAAAACCCAAACTACACATTATGTAGTTATAATGATCAAGCCTGGCTCTGAAGAATAGACGAGAAAATGAACCTCCTTTTTTCTGTCCAGAAATGGGGGCCAATGAGGGTGATACATTGTATATAATGTTAGGCTTGGTGTGTGTGTTATTTAGCTTTGCTGAAATGCTTTTTGTTTGCTCACAGTTTTTTATTCTTTGTTCCAGAGAATAGCTCTCTGGGCAGAGAAGGAAGGCAGGATATATTTACATATTAAGAATATAAAAATATATCAATGAAACTCAAATTTAAGTTAA
The DNA here is from genome assembly GCF_028583685.1 of Petaurus breviceps papuanus. Classification (NCBI taxonomy): domain Eukaryota; kingdom Metazoa; phylum Chordata; class Mammalia; order Diprotodontia; family Petauridae; genus Petaurus; species Petaurus breviceps. The sequence continues at coordinate 11,770,089 of NW_027187419.1, read as the reverse complement.
TTTAAGAAGAATGTTATTGGTGAACCAAAAGACAATGGATTTAAAAATCCCAATTAGGTCAGACTCTATTTCCTAAGACGGCCTACATGCAAGCAGTGGCATAAGGGGCATTAGTGAGTAATTGTATTATTGCAAAAGAAAATGGGTTGTTTATGCAATAAGAGAAAGGAAGAGGAAACAAGGAATAAGAAATGGAAAATCTGTGTACTGAGCTAGTACCCACAAAAGCCTAGAGGTTCTCCAGCACCTTGGATACATTCTTTACAGAAGATGTAGGGAAAAATATGGACAAACATGCTATAGAATGAAGAGTCAGAGAAGAGTAGCAGTCTGTATGAATGTGTATGTGTGATTAAAGCCCAGATTCGTTAAATTATGGTTAAATTTGATCATTGTTCTAGCCAGTAAAGATATTTTTGGATTCAGATTGTGTCGTCCAACACATGAACTATCCATCGCAGTTTCACGTTACTTGAAAACCTAGTAAACATAACAGCGGAAGGAGCATTGCTTTGTCTTGTGCTAAAAAGACCCGGATTCAAGTCCTGGTTTTGACACTAGTCATACGACCTTGGACAAGTTGTCTAGTATCTCTCAGCCTTAGTTTCATCATCTGTAGAATGAAGCTAATGCTTATACTATCTCTTGGCTTTGTTATGAGGAAGGTACTTTGAAAACCTTAAAACCCTACAGAAATGACAATTTTCCCCTTATTGTTGTTCCTTAAAGCTTCATTCAATTTATCTCTTAGAGATATTGAGCAGAATAGGGCCAAGTACCTGTTTACAGACTTTAATAAGCCAGTAAAATCTTGGGTGTTGAAAGGAAAAGATAGAGAGGTCATTCTAGTCATAAGAACCATAGGATCATAGATTTAGAGTTGGGGAATGTAATCTTTAGATGTCTGAAAAAACTTTATCTCCCTCTGTCCATCTTACTCTCTCACAAAGTTAATGCAGACTTCTAGAATTGTGGTGAGATTTTAAATAATAATAAAGACAATGGGCATAACAACAGCACAGCTTATACTGCCCCTATCTCTGGGCTCCTCCCATAACCTCCATTTAATAAGGGTACCAGGGTCAGTCATTTTTTCATTTCCCATTAGTCTGAACTCCTCTGGACGTCTCCATTATGCCCCTAGGGCAAGTACCTTCTCTACACCCCCACACCCTCCCCAACTCTCTCAGGCTTCCTTTCCTCTGTTATCTTCCCCATTAGAATGTAAGCTCTTTGAGGGCCAGAACTGGTTTTCTTTTTGCTTGAATTTGTATTTCCAGTGCCTAGTACAGTGACTGAAGTAAGGTAAGCATTTAATAAAAACACTTGTTGATTGACTGATAAGAGAGGCCAAGTGGCAACATCAAGATGACTACAGTATATTCATTGACTTGAAATTGTGTGGGATACATTGGATGGTCCCATATTCTAAAAGTTCCAAAATATTTTTAACTTCCCAGAGAAGCCTCCAAAGACACTCTGGCTTTTTCATAATACTTTCTTTTGGGAAGAGAGGTTAGTTGCATTCCACAAGGCAATGGCACAAATCTAAGTTTTAACTTTAGCAGTGTATTAGCATTTTGATATATTTTAAAACCTTCAAATCTAATTTGAGGTCCATCTCCCTCTTGCTGCATATGCAGATCCACTTACCTAATGCTTTTAGCAGGTGAGGCATGATAAAGCATAATGGAAGAAGAGGCAACAGAATATTTCAAGGAGTAAAATAGATGATCCTTGTCTTAAGGAACTTGCAATCAAACTTGAGAAATAAGATATTGAATCATAGAACAATTTTTAGACCTGAAGGGACCTTAGCAATCACTGGAGTCAACATTCTCATTTTAAAGATGAGGAAACTGAGGTTATAAATGCAAGTCCCTTTCTATAGCTTTGGGTGTACAATAGACATTTTGTACTTAAAGTGGCAGAAAAAAAATGGGATGTGATGTTTAAAATTTAGAACCAACCTGGCAGGAAACTTTTGCCCATTCATTTCTATACTACACAGCTGTTACCTTAGTCCACACAACCCCAGATGTTCCATATCCTACAATGACCATTTTGCTGTAATGGGAGGAACCAGGAGAGCTTCCCTCTGTCCCTCTCTCTCTTTCTGTCCCCCCTTCTCCTTTTCTATTCTTTCTCCCCATCTTCCCCTCCCCTATTTTGTGGTGGAAGAAATAAATAGTTGTCCTATATCTGATCTACTATGTACATTTAGCACATTTCTAGATGGATCCTATTAATCCCTTTTAAGGAAACCTAGACATGACCCAAACTTAAGCTTTGTCTGAGAGATTATTTCTGGAATTCTACTCTGGGGTTGTAGCATAATAGGTTAAAAACAATGAAAAAAACCTGATCCATTTTTTTTAGAGGCTAGGCTCCTCTAGGATAGAACCTATTTTGTGTAAATTCATAGCTAATCTCCTTCATTGGAGGGGGTGGTACTTAGCTGCCCAGGACAATGAGTCTATTATATTGGTTATAGAGAGACTTTCAAGAAAATGTACAGAAATGTCTCTTTAAAATGTGTTTATTTAACAAGAAAACTGCTCTTGAATCAATGATAAAACAATTATGGTGGCCAACTGGAAGCATTTGAATTGAATTCAATAACAGATTAATTCAACCAAATTCCCTCTCTGATGCCTCATCATGGAGTGTAGATGACCCTGGTTTCTTGAAGGCTGTACCAGTGCAACATAAATTCTCCCAAGTTGGAAAGGCTCCAACTATGCCTTAGTGACAGATTCTGTACCTGGAATCTAGCTGATCTGAATGCGGAAAGTTGGCCACCAGGTGATAGGTTCTCCTAATCCTAACAATTCACAAGACTCTTCACTGAGGCATAGAATACATGTTGTCTGCATTGCTGGATAGAATAGCCTTGTGGGTAAAATCATAAATTTGTCCAAATGTTAAAGATATATAGACAGATTGCCTATACATAATGTAGGATTCAATATTCATTAGTTCATCAATTATCCACTCAAGTAATAACTGTTAAGCACACAGTAGTACAAAGCACTCTGCTAGTCTCTGAGGGAAATTTAAATTTAAATCATTGCATAATCCCCATAATGTGAGAGTTTGTGTGGTATACTAGAAAGAGAGTCATATTCAGATAGGAAGTTCCACCTCTTATGCATAATGGGTATGTGAATCTAGACAAGTCAATTGATTTCTCAGTGCAACTAAGTTTTTACTATAATTCACAATTTACATTGGTAGGAGTTTCTTTAATGAGAATTCCTTACATGAGTGAATCACAGACCTGGATTAAAAAAAAAAAGTTTCTTCTCTCAAAACTTTCAGATCTAGTAGTATAATTAAATGTGTATAGATAAACATGATATGACTTAATATAAGTGTATAAGAGAGTGCAGAGTGCCAAGAAATCATATATGGAAGAGATTACTTCCATTGAATACAATCCAATTACTATCTTCCCTTCCTCAGTTGTCTTTCTAGTGACCTTGAAGTTCTTTAGAAAATTTTGATATTGATGAAAACCTTTTTTTTTCTATTATGCTTTGTTGAAATTAGTCAAATGCATTACCTGCAAGGTCTTCCCCTAACACATTTATGAAATACAAAGCTGATATGTCTCATATCACTATGGTTGTCCCTCTTCCAAATCCTGAACAAATATTTGCAGACCTACTCGAATCCTGAGCAAATACTTACAGACTGAGTTAAATTGTTTGTAGTATTTAGTATGTATATGCTGCTAGAATTTCTCGCCATTCTTTGCCATGTTTCAAAAGAAGACAAACCAATTTGTGAAAAGACTACTGGATTTAGAGTTGTATGTTAAGAAGCAAATCACCTAACTTCTCTGTTCCTCAGTTTCCCCAACTATATATTTGGATAATAATATTTGTACTGTCTACCTTATGGGACTGTTGCAATGAAAACATTTGATACATGATGATGATTATAGTTAATAGCTCTTTAAGGTTTATAAAACACTTCACACATATCTTATTTGGTTTGATTGGAGGAATTATTGAGTACAGTCAATTTTACAATGGTTCACATTATGCATATGTATACATACATACATATACAGACAAACATATGTATATACACACATGCTCTGTCCAGCCAATTAGAGCTATTTGTATATTACTGTTCATTCTAAAAAGAACAATGTATTCATAGCTCATCACAAGTGAGAAGTTTCATGAAAATAGATGGGTTGATTCTTTTTTCAGTCCTCTCTTTTCAATTTCTTGGATGCCTGTATCAGAACATTTTTTTGCATATATGGTAGATAGCTGGAGGTTGAGGATGGGGTGCATGGGGAAGGATATTAAAAGTCATCAAGTGCAAATGAAAGAAAGGAAAATCCATAAGAATGGATCTTAAGAACTTTTTGGGTTCACATCTGTAACCAAAAATTTCATTGGTATAGGGAAGTCCTTGTTTGGGAACTCCCTCTCTCCACTCATGTAGTTCAGTAACCTTTCTATAGTTTGTCTTAAGAGAACTGCTCTCTTAAACTTTCCACTTTCTATTAGCATCTCTGCTTGGTTTCAACTCCACAGAGCATCATGCCCTGGTACCTGGTCCCTATCCCCTTTTCTTAATTCTCTTGTGTTGTCTTCCCTCATTAGATTGTATACTCCTTGAAGGAAGGAACTTAGCACAGAACCTGGCACATAATAGTCACTTAATAATATTTATTGAGTCGAACTGGAACTGGCTGGGAGCATTGAAAGACTTGGCGACTAGTCAGGTAATTCAGTCAGTATATTTCAGAAGTGAGACTTAAACTCAGTTTTTGCTGACTTTAAGACCAATCCTGTGCCCCGTACTTACTATGCTAGGCTATTCATGAACTCTGAGATTACCATTTACCATGCAATCTCAACTAACACCTTTCAAAAATAGTTATTTCTACACAGTTAAAATAGTGAGAGAAATGTACTTTAACAAGTACCAGTAGGAACTCACTTTTAGCAAACATTTTCAAGTTTGCAAAGATTTTTTTTTATCAAAATAGCCCTGTGAGTTTAGTTGTTATGCTTCTATTTTTTTAGATTGAATTTTGTTTCATTAGTTATCTCACATAAAACTGTACCTGAGAACAAATAAGAAATTGGTCAGGCTATCAGCCTCCATTTATTGTGTCCTTCCTTTGTGCGAAGAGGAGTGGGGTAATTCAAAAGAATGTAGGACACTGTCCCTGTTTCCATGTACTGTGAATACTTAGGGAGTACAAAAGCTGACCTTGGCAAGGGGGAAGCACTTAAGACCTAGATAGGGAAGTTGTAGTCAAAAGATCCCACTGCTGGGCCAAGATCTTTCTTCTGTGTGGTTTTCTGCTGAGGGAGGGAGTACTAAATAGTCACTGGTACAGGGCAGAGATTGGATAGGTGGAGAGATTGATAGCAATCAGGTAGTTGCTCAAGAACTGTGTATATTAAGTTCTGAGGAAGGTAGTGGAGTCCGAAAGTTCGCTAAACTGAGATATAGATCCAATATGGAGAATGTGGCTGCTGATGCTTATGGCAGGCACTGCCAAACAGAAGTCAAGAAGTCAGACAGAAGCCTAGAAACTGACTTACCTGTGATTACTTGTATTCTAGGCCATTATCCCACACATCAACCTTAGGACTAGTTTTCTGCAAAGTCTACACTTGACTATGGAATTTCTGTATGATGTCACAGAGGCCTCTTTGCCCAGGTAATTAACCCCACTCCTGCACTTCTCACACTGAAAGAACAATCTACCCCTGCAGCGCCTTCTTCTGGCTCATTTTCCCCAGAGCTTTCATTTTGAGGAAAACATCCAGATCAGCCATGTTTTCCTTCCTCTCCAGGCTCTACTCCTGACTCTTCAGAGTTTCTCAACCTTCCTTCCCTATCTCTCCTTTCAGCTTTATTTAATATATTATCTTCCTTCATCAGAATGTTAGGCACTGTCTTTCTGTTTGTATTTGCATTCCCAGAATTTAGCACAATACTTGGCACCTAGTAAACACTTAGATGCTTGTTGACTCTCTTAATACCTGGAAGACTACCTCACATTGAAGACTGTAAGCTCCTCAAGAGTAAGATGGTTTTTTATTAATCCTTTTATGTCTGCTAGTATGGTAACTCTTTAAAAAAATGCAGATCTCAATTCATTTATAATTTATATTCTTAGAGCCTGAGGCTGAGAGTTTAAATTACTCACCCATACTCATACATTAAGTGTCATAGGCAGTATTTAAATCCAAGTTTCCCAGACTTCAAATCCAGCACTCTATATAATAGATAGTCAGTCAATAAAAATGTGGTAAGTACCTACTATGTAAGCACTGGGGATACAAATACAGAAAAAGAAATCTAGTTCTTGCTCTCAAGAAGCTTACAATATAATGGGAGAAAGTGACATACAAAAGGGAATTGAAAAGAGAGGGAAGAAGTCATGGAGATATCCAAAGTAGTCCAGATGAATGTATCCAGGTGGGAAATGAGGAGAACGCTATCTTAGCCCCACTCCCCCCTCATTAAAAAGAGGCCTTGGAGTTCATGACTCTAGCCTCCTATCAGAGGGGCAGAAGGTACTGATGAGGTTTGAGTATCAAGGATGAATCCATCTTACAGAATGATGAGTTACCACTGATAAGGTTCTTGGAGGCAAGATAGAGACATCAAAAGAAGTCTAGATGATTACAGTCATACCTCTTCATCATTTTTATAGTCCCTATTTTTCCTTCAAATTATATTATGTACTAGCAAATATGAATGTTTTCAAACACAAAGAAAGATGGAAAATAGATATTGTATATGAAACTATGAATCCACAATATAGAGTGTATTCCTTTTAACATGTATTACATTTGACCTGGTATTATCAGCATTGTCCTGTTTATATCCACCTCTGAACCCTCCTTGGATCTTCTCTGTCATTTAAAAAATGTTATATTAATGCTGTTTGCTTTCTTTTGCCCTTGTTTTGCTTCTTTTATCACCCCCACTTTCTACTCTTTCCTCCCCACTCTCCTCACACCCCAAATAAAACTCTTCCCTTTTAGCAAAAGTATTGTCAAGCAAAACAAAATAGTGTCATACTTTGTGGGTGCATCTAGAAATTTAATCTTATTGTTCACTTAGAGACCTCCACCATTGGTAGAGACTGAGAATTGAGTATGCTTTATCATCAGACTTCTGAAAGTCATAATTGTTCGTTGCTTTTGTTTGTGCAAAACCTCTTCAATTTTATTCGAAGTTGTCCAATTTATTTCCTGTGGTTATCTCTATCCAATATTTGGTCATGAATTCTCTTATCTGTGGCTGTGAAAGGTATCATCTAACTTTTTCTTATACCTAGATCAAGTATTCATTTGTAGCTTGCTGTGGTAGGTGGTGTGAGATATTTATCTAATCCCAATTTCTTCCAATTTCCCTCATTTCTAATATCCCCCTTTTAATGCCTTCTGCAGTGCTCTTCACTCTGTGGGAGTATACACTAGATATTGCTTACAAAAAGCTGGAGTGTGATTTTCTTCCTGTTTAAAAATAACATTAATTCATCTATTTTTATAAGAAGTTATTATTTCTCCCTCCCAATCTCCATCCCTGCAAATGAACAATAAAAATGTGAAAAATAAAACCTTTAAAAAATACACGTTACAAAAGCAAAACAAATTCCCACATTGGTCATGCCCCAAAATGTATGTCTTATTCTTCATTTTGTTTATCACTTACCTGGCAGGAAGTGGGTGCCATATTTCACCTTCAAAACTCTGGGCTCATGCTTTATCATTACATTTATTAGAGTTAAATTCTTCTAAATTTGCTTTTTCCCTATAATGTGGTCATCACCATGTATAAATCACTCTCCTTTTGCTTACTTCACTCTGTATCAGTTCAAAGAGGTCTTCCAAGTTTCTTCTGAAACTGGTAATTTTATAATTTCTTATGGCACAATAATATTCTATTTCATTCATGTACCATAATTTTTTAACCATTCCCCAATGGGTTGGCACCACTTTAGTTTCATTTTTTTGACTATTTATGAAAAAGTGTTGTTCTCTTCCTAAGCAACCATTTAGGAGCATCTGCAAAGCTGTTGGAGAGACTAGAGGACCTGGGACAAATGACTAGTTGTTTGAACTGACTTGCACATGACAGGAGACATTTACTCAATGAGACCCTTGAATATATGGGTATTATTCTAGGTGAAAGTAATTTTTGTGATTTAGAGGGTCCCGCTTATCTAGGATCTCTACTAGAATACTTTTCATCACACTAATCTTGAGCAAGTGGATGGTTTCTGGTTAGCAAAGGTACCAGGACTGAACAGGAAGGCAAGTTGCCTGGCCTAGACTGCAAATGAAAAAGTTGCAAGCTTTTTCCTTCCATCCTTAGGATCTGAAAGCTTACATCTTGGTTTGTTCCTTGTGACCTTACCTTAAACCATTGCTTCTCTTCTTGGATCTTAAGGTTTCTTTCTTTCATTCCTTCTTTCCTCCAACATTTTCTCCTTCCTTTCACTTCCCTTCCCTTCTTTTCTAAAATAAATTTTATTTTTTTTGTTGCTGTTATAATGTCACAGTAGTTTCTGGATATCTTCTGCCCCTACCACAAATCGTACCTCTTCTTGCCCAATGGGGTCAGAACTGCATCTCTGACCGGGGTAAAATTAAACTCAAACTGCCCTGGGTCTGCACAATAGCTTTTTTTTGCTGACAACAGTTTTGCCTTGTGTTGCAAAAGTGAGTAGTAGGGAGGATAAACTGAAGTCTCTCCAGTTCCACTAATATCCTGGTCCACAGCTCTCTATTCCAGGACAAATAATATAGGTGGCCAAGGTCACAAATAATGACTTAATGACACAATAACCCATTTTTTATCTTTTTATCCCATCTGAGGAGACATCATCAAAATAGCAAAAAGGGACCACATGGTTCTTTTCCTGCTTCCAGTCTTTCCATAGCTGACTGGGATTTACCTGGAGGTACTTCCATCCCAACTGGCTCATATTCCCAGAGACTGCTTCAAGAGTTAAGGTTGAAGCCTGCAAATTATGGTGCCCTTGAATTTTCTACTCTTCTACTACAGGTAACATTGGAGCTGCTACCTGCAGTCTGGGTGTCATTGCCAAGATTAATGATTCATTGCAGCCAGTTCCAGATTGCCACTGTTTTTTTTTTCTATTGTCCTATTGTTACCTGTTCTACATTACTACTAGAACTGTTACCCCAAAGGCTGGGGCACCACAACTTTCTCCATTATCTTTCCACTTTTACTGATATTCAGATTACTACCTGCTGGCTAAATGTCAATTCCCTTGGCAGTGCCTAGCTGATAAATGAGGGAAGGGCACCACTAATTCCTTACCCTTTACAATTATTTTCAGAGAGGTCATTTGATGAGATCCCATCTTTGTCACCAATTATTAACCTTCTAGTGAAATGGGTCACTTAGAGCTTGATAATTCAAATAAATATTCACTTTATTAAAAACATGTTCAAATATCCCCAGGTAAAAGTAGTCTCCAAAGCAGTTAAAAGCAGTCCAGAAAAATAAAAGCCAATGGCAAGCAAGTTAAAAGAAGTAGGCAAGGAGGTTCTTTGGGGTTTTGAGACTCCCCTCTCTCCCAAAGTCTTAAAAATTTTTATGTTTTTGTTCATGGGCCAACTTCTGGGCCTCAGATCAAACCACCTGGGGCAAAATTAATTGAAACTTCCCTAGAGATGCACCATGGTTTCCCCCCCCCCCCCCTTACAATTCCATCTAGTGTTATGGGAATATGTGGATTAATTCATGCCTCCCCAAATCTACCAATATTTTCACCTATAACAACAAGAAAAGGACATTTCCTAGTCACTGGGAAATACACAAATTGGGCAGATACTCTATATGTTATGCTTGTTTTATGAAAGGTCCTGAAAATATTATGTTGGTTTAAAAAGTTACTGTGCTCACTTCTCTGCAAGGTGGATACTCCTCTACTAGTTTGTGTAGAGGTGGAAGATGGTATGTTATGTATGACTTTATTATTCTGTTTTTCATGGCTTAGCTCATTGTTTTTAGTTAGAATAGGCAATTAAAAAGTCATTAATTTAAAAAAAAGCTCCCTCCCCATTTCAGTGACAGAAAAGAATTAATACTAGGAGGAAGATTGTTTGGCTTCATGCCTTGCTGTTAAGGGGGCCCAAGGAGAAGTGGGGAGTTGCCTCTCAGCTTTAGGGAAGTTAATAAAATACAGAAGAAATTTGATGATAACATATATAAATCTGAAACATCAAGCTCTTGGGGAGATATATTTATACTCTCTACAAAAAACACACAGACACAGACACAGAGCCAAGTTTTGAGAAGGTGGAGCTATTGATACTCTAGAAAATAGAAGAGTTGCTAAGGTTCTAAACCCTGGGTTCCACTTCTGCTCCTTGACTTTGAGAGATTAGATGACCAGAAAATGAATCATCTAGTGGTTAGGAGGAGCCAGACTTTTCACTGCTGACAGAAGTTCTGTAACCTCAGGATATGGAGCCCTCATTTGAATCTCCAAGGCAGTCTAAAGTGAGAAATTCCTGGTGATTCAGAGCCCAAAAGTTCTTGGAGAAAGGATGATTTCTTAGATTCTAGCATATATATGTATATATACGGCAAATATACATACACATACATATATATATATATATATATATATATATATATATATATATATATATATATATATATATATATATATATATATTTTTTTTTTTTACACCAGAGAGATCCATTAAGAAGACAGAGACAACTAGGGAGGGGTTTGGGAGTTTGAGAGAAGTCTGGGGTCTCAGAACATAAGACCTGAAAATTGTAAAGGCAGGAGGGAGCTATCCAAGGTTCTGAACGGCTTCCGCTTGAATTTCTCTCTGGACCAAAGGACCAAATCCTTATATGTTTGTGCCTGACCAACAGGATCTGTGGGCCTCACAACTTATCCTGACATTGAGTACTAGAGAAACATGACAGATACCTACTCCAACTTACTTCTTACCTATGTCATACCTCTACTAAGTCCTATGTGAGAAGCAGTTTGACCTAATAATAAATAATATTAGACCTGGAAAGATCTGTGTTGAAATTCCTTTTTAATCTATATCTCCAGAATTTAGCAAAGTACTTGGCACATAGTAAGGACCTATTAATGCTTTTATTCATTGATTCATACATTCATTTGTTGGAAGAAGCCTCAGGGATTATCTCTTTCAAACTCTACCTGAATAAGAATCTGTTCTTCAAGTAGTAATACAATTACCACTTGAAGACCTCCAGTGATGGAGAAACTCCTACTTCCCAAGGGATCCCATTTAATCTTTGGATGAGAATCCTTTAATTGTTGGGAAGTTAAGAAATTTCACTCATAGTTCTTGACCTTTGGGCCCAAAGAGAACAAATCTAGTCCCTCTTTTACATGTCAGTCCTTCAAATACTAGTCATGAATCTAGAGCTTGAAGACATCTTAGAAGCCATCTAGTTCATTTCCTTCATTTTACAGATGAGAAAACTGAGACCCAGATAAGAAAAGTGGCTTCCCCAAGGTTACAGAAGTAGAGACAGAGTCAAGATTTAACACAGGTCCCCTGACTCCACAGTCATTTTTTTTTCTATTGTGTCATATTCTCAAGATAGTTATCACATTTACCCTCACTCCCTAAAGCCTTCAACTGAACCTTGAATGTGACATTCTTCAGTCCTCTCACCATCCTAGTTGCCAGGGTAGTTGCAGAATATCTACTCAGTCTTACTTTCTATTCCCAACCCCACCAAGAACAATCCCACCTCACAGCCTCCTCATCCCCCCTCCTGTTAGTCAGTCGTTTTCAGTCATATTTGACTCTCCATGAGTCCGTTTGGGGTTCTCTCAGAATGGTTTGCCATTTTCTTCACTAGATTATTTTACAGATGAGGAAACTGAGGCAACCAGAGCTAAGTGACTTGCCCAGGGTCACATAGCTAGTAAGTGTCTGAGGTAAGATTTGACCTCAGAAAGATGAGCCTCTCTGACTCAGACATTCTATTCACTGTACCACCTAGCTGCTCCCATCCCCATTTCACTCCTCTCTTTAAAAAAGGAGAGAGAGAGCTATAAGTGAAACCAGGCCTCTGAAATATTTTTAGGTCTTTTGCCTGATTTTCTGCAGGCCTGTCCTAATTGCTTTGAGGCCCTGAGAATGTGGGTTAGCAGCTTCCATTTACAGCTATGTTAATAAAGAACAGTAAATAGCAAATGTTACAGAGAACATTTTCCCTGGCTGAGGAGCCAAGCCTCGTTCACTGCCCAGGTTGTTACCTGGTGCTCATTTAATATAGGCTACAATGCCAAGAACAACAAAATATTAAAGCTCAATAATCTATGTGACAAAATCAAGATTAGGACAGTAAGAAGAATATCATTATAGCTTCCACTAAGAAAAGTGACCTATTGAAAAAGTAGAAAATATGTGTCAAATTCTCCTCTGAGTCTCCTAATGACCATTCATTTTTTCTATCTATCTCTCACATTTGAAGTAAAGTTGTATAGCCTGAAGCTTCCCCCAGGTCTGTTCCTTGCTCATTTGAAGTCAGTCATATCAGGAAAATTGTGGGCCTCACAGATCTCACTGAAGCACAGCCAACTATAAGAACTAAATGTGAGCTGGAAAGAGGATCTCACCTGGCAGTGCCATAGTGCCCTTCCCAAAGCCTGTGTCTCCAGTTCAGGAGCTGCTATACTGGCCAAACCTGGCATGCCCTAAAGAGAAATATATTCTCACCTCCCTCTATTTTTACAATGCCCATTAGCAGCACAAGTTATCAGAGTGATTAAGCCCTGTGTTACTATAAACAGCCTTTCAGGGATTTATGATGCACCCAACAGAAAGCTAACCAAATGTCACTTCAAAATCTGAGAATTAGAAAAAAAACCACAATTGACCTTGGCCTTGGAAATAGCATATGGCTTTCTTGCGACACAAATTTCCCCTCAGGTCTTTTAATGGAAGTGGAGGTTGAGAATCTTCTTCCCTGAATCCTCAGGCCACAGTCCACTGAGTTTGAAAGCCAGGAATCACTTGCACAGAGCCAATTTTGGAGAAGGTGGAGCTATCAGCATTCTAGGAAATAGAATTTTTAGGGTTCTAAGCCTATAATCACAGAAGCACAGAATTTTAGGGCTAGGAAGGAGCAGCCATCATCATCATGATCATGGTGATAGGAATGATAATAATGATAATAACTAGTGTTTATGGAATTCTTTAAGTTTTGTAAAACTGTACATGTTATCTCATTTGATCCTCACAATAACTTTGTGAGGTAGCTGCTATCATTATCCCCATTTTACAAATAAGGAAACTGAGGTTCATAGAGGTGAAATTACTTACCCAGGGGTCACATAGCTAATACATATCTGGAAGCTAACCAAATGCATTTACTGGGCAATAAAAATGCTATCTTTGTCAGTCATAAACTAATATTCACCCTCCCTTAATTTGGTGTACCTGTAAAATGATTTTTATGAAAACTTGGAGGGGGTTAGAAAAATACTGTTGGGCCAGCTACTAAGAATATGATATCCTAAATTGTTTTGTTTTTAATATTAATTGGAATTTATGAAGAACCCTGAAGATGAGGGATATTTCATTTAAATGCTGCATGGTTGTCCTGTAATGGGATTGTGTTTCCCTGGTGGGTGAAATGAAACTCAGTATAAAGCTTATTTTGGTCAGGGAACAGCAAAGCTTTGTTTTCATTCATCTTTGGAATAAGAAATTTTCTTTCTGTCTCTTTGTTATGCTTTCTGCAAAAAAGAAAAGTGTTTGCAAATAAGTGTTACCTCAATCAGTTATAAGAATTTGAGCATGATTTAATTCGGCAAATATTTGTTGAGCCCCTACTAGAGTAGAAGCTGGTAGTGACAGGGAGAATGAGATAGAAGTAGGCTACTATATGACACAACATCCAGAGTGCTAGACATGGAATAAGGAAGATTTGAGTTCAACTTTCTGCTTTCCTTCTGATCTTTGCTACATTTGTCTTATTCATACAAATCCTTTTTAATTTAATGTAATAACAAATATCCATTTTACACCTAACTTTGCTTTCTATTGTTTATTCATAAATTGTTCACCTATCCATAAGTTTGATAAGTAATGTTCTGTGTTCCAATTTTCTTGTAAAATCTCTCTTATATCTAGGTCAGGTTTCCATTTTGACCTTATCTTCATAAATGGTGTTAAGATATTGATCTATGCCCAGTGTCTGCCATACTGCTTTCTAGTTTTCCCAACAATTTTTAAAAATAAATAATGAATTTTTATCCCAAAATCTAAAGTCTTTACACTTGTCAAATACAAGGTTATGTTTACTTGCTACTGTAAATTGTGTTTCTACTCTATTCCATTGATTTGATAGTGACGCCTGTTAAATATGGTTGACTATGGAAGAAGGAAGCACTAAAGCAGCAGCAGCAAAAGGGACAGCTATGTTGTTAGTGAATTTGGGGGTCTAATTTTGTAAGTGAGTTGATTCCAGCTCAGTCCCATCATTGGAATATCTGGAAGCTATGAAAGGAGTCTAGGATGGGAAACTCACAGCAACCAAATTGACTCATTAGTCACAGATCGTGAAAGTAGGCAGAGACTGCAAAAGGTCTGAATGTACAATGCTTAAGAGGCAGCAGAGGAAAATGGAAAAATATTAACCTTGGAATTGAAATACCTGAATTAAAATCTCAGTTTTAATACTTACTTAGTAGATATTAGTTTTCAATGGTCTTATGCCATTCCTTGCTTCTGTCATGTGACCAGTCCATTTTCATTTTGCTCATACATTTTCCTACTGGTATCCTTTATTCCAGTTCTTCAAGTTTTTTTGCTATTCTTCCAGTTCTATATTATAAATTTCAGCCCACTTGTATCCACTTTGTACTTCCCCATTGTCTTTTGTATAGTGTTCATCTTTATTTTTTTTAGAGAGTAATATTCTATATCTCACAGCAATGTAGCAATGGCAGTAAAAGATATTTTAACAAGTATTATTTATTTATTTTTAACATTGATTAAAGATTTTTTTGAGTTTGAATTCTCTCCCTCTCACCCCTTCCCTATGTACTGAGAAGGCAAGCAATATATCAATTGTACATGTGAAATTATATAAAAATATTTCCATATCAGCCATTTTGTAAGAAGAAAAACAAGAAAAATAAAGAAGAAAAGATAATGTTCAATCTATGTTCAGCATCATCAGTTCTCTCTCAGTGTGGGTAGCATTTTTTATCATGAGTCCTTTGGAATGGTCTTGGGTCATTGTATCAATCAGAGTAATTAAGTCTTTTCATAATTAATTGTTACAATATTGCTGTCATTATGTAAAATGTTCTGGTTCTGATCATTTCACTCAGCATCAGTTCAAGTAAGCCTTTTCAGGTTGTTCTGAAATCATCTTGCTTGTTATTTCTTATAGCACAATAGTATTACATCACAATCATACACCATTACTTGTTCAGTCATTCCCCAGTTGATGGGAATCTCCTCTATTTCTGATTCTTTGCTACCAAAAAAGCTGCTATAAATATTTTCCTGAAATATATAATTTCCTCCTTTCTTTGATGTCTTTGGTGAACTTGCAGCAGCATTTGCTGGGTCAAAGAGTATGCATAGTTTTATAGCCCTCTGGGCATAGTTCCAAATTGTTCTCCAGAATGGTTGGACTAGTTCACAACTCCACCAATAGTGTATTAGTGTCTCAATTTTTCCACATCCTTTCCAGCATTTGTCATTTTCCTTTTCTATCATGTTAGCCAATTTGATAGGTGTGAAGTGGTACCTCAGAGTTGTTTTGATGTGAATTTCTCTAATCAATAGTATTTGGAATTAAAAAAAAATATAACTATAGATAACTATGATTTCTTGTAATTTGCAAAGATCTATTCCTTCCTTCCTTCCTTCCTTCCTTCCTTCCTTCCTTCCTTCCTTC
>NW_027187419.1:11753829-11754125 GCF_028583685.1 Petaurus breviceps papuanus | reverse complement strand
TCCTTCCTTCCTTCCTTCCTTCCTTCCTTCCTTCCTTCCTTCCTTCCCTCTCTCTCCCATCCTTCCTTTCTTTCTATGCCATTAAGCATAGTCTAATACACTAATACATAATCTATCTTCCTTCCTTCCTTCCTTCCTTCCTTCCTTCCTTCCTTCCTTCCTTCCTTCCTTCCTTCCTTCCCTCTCTCTCCCATCCTTCCTTTCTTTCTATGCCATTAAGCATAGTCTAATACACTAATACATAATCTATCTTCCTTCCTTCCTTCCTTCCTTCCTTCCTTCCTTCCTTCCTTCCT
>NW_027187419.1:11682135-11748829 GCF_028583685.1 Petaurus breviceps papuanus | reverse complement strand
CTCTCTCTCTCTCTCTCTCTCTCTCTCTCTTCCTCTCTCTCTCTCTCTCCTTCCTTTTTTCCTTTCTTTCTATGCCATTAAGCATAGTCTAATACACTTAGACTCTAACGTTGGAGTTTTGGAAGTAGAAATGGTAGTGAAGAGAACAACGACAAGAAAAGCAAATAGATTAGATCCAGTTTATAAGAATGCTTTTATGCTAGAGTTGATGTAGTTGTGCTTAGGGTTACTCTGTTAATAAGTTTCTGAGGTTGAGTCTGAACAGTAGTCTTCTTGATTTCAATTCCAGTGCCCTATACACTATATCAAAGTAGGGCAAACTCCAAATTTCTCTAAAAAGAAGGGCAGGTTTTGTGCCTAGGTGAATGTATTATGCAATGACCAAGACTAACTCCTTTCACTGGAGCTAATGGTGCTCTCCCTCTATCTTTGAGTCTCTTCCAGGACCACTACTATTTTACTAATTAAAAATAAGAAGCAATGGTTTCACATATGGTTACCAGATTTAGTTAATAATAATAACTAGCATTTATATTGACTTTCAAGGTTTGCAAAGCACTTTAAAATATTATCTTATTGGATCCTCACAGAAACCCTGGGAGGTAGGTATTATATTATTTCCAATTTTGAGATGAGGAAGCTGAGGTATAGAGAAATTAAGTCCCTTTCCTGGGTCACACAGTAAGTATATGAAGGAGGATTTTGAATTTGTATCATAATGATTCTAAGACCAGACCTGTATCCACTAAACCACCTAGCTGCCTCTTTAAAACCTAAGCCAGCAGGCTCAGTTGGGACAAACCTGTTGGGATAGCTCAGATATCTCATCACTTAAAGCAAGTGCCTCCAATGTAATGACTGCAACCTGACCCTTCTCTTTATAACCAATTTTGGTTTCTCTCCAACTTGACTGTCATCTCCATTGCCTTTAAAGCTCAATGATTTTCCATTCCACCTCTCTATCCCCTCCCACAGTGTGGGCCTCCTGTGGCCATGCAGGTATTGACTGCTGAGGACAGTTATAACCTAAATTGTACCTGTAACATCTATAGCAGATAAATTTTCACCTGAGGACTCCCTTTCCTGCCCCCTATAAAAAGTCTCAATATTCTGTTCCTTAGATTTCCTAGTAAGAATGGAAACCTGTGGCCTCGACATCACATGTGGTCCTCTAGGTTCTCATGTGTGGTCCTTTGAATCCAAACTTCACAGAACAAATCCCCTTAATAAAAGGGTTTGTTCTGTAAAACTTGGACTCAGTCAAAAGGCCACACCCAAGGACCTAGAGGGTCATGTGTGGCCTTGAGACTGCAGATTCCCCACTCTTGAGGATGTTCCATATATCCCTTAGTAGATAGGTTTTGTACTCCAGACCAGTGGCTGGTGAATAAGACCCCTTCCCCTATTTATTTTTTTATCACTAAAGAATGAGTCAGTATAAGCAGGCATGGATGGGCTGCAAAATGCATTGCAGATCTCATTACATGATCTTTCCCTGTAAACCTACCCCTTTTAAAAAATTCTCTATTTTTATCAAGGACTATCCTTCCAGTCTCCTAGATTCTCAACATCCTCATTATCCTTAACTCTTCACTCAATTGAAACCACTCTCTTCAAAGTTAGCTCTCTTTCAGATCTCTTAATTGCCAAATCTGATGGCCTTTTCTCTATTCCTATCCTTCTTCATCTCTCTGCAGCATTTGACACTGGCACTAGCTACTCCTTCAAAATACTTAACTCTCTCCTCTCTGAGATGCTGAAAATGATATATGCATCCCTTATGAAAACTCTTATATTTGCATTCTTAAAAAATTGGAAGCAGAACAGCTTAGTCTGTTGAAAAATCTTATACAGAGCTTCAGTGAGTGTTGAACCCATTTGTTAAGAATATAAAAATACTACAGGTATGAATAGTTTGAAAGAATAACTGACAGATATCAGGAAAGATGGATTTTTAGCCCCTTAAAGTCAACAAAAACTGCGTAATTGGCAGGTGGGAATGAAAAATGAATATCGTGATTTTGCCTCTCCCAGTCTCATCTTCTTTTTAAGTAAAAGGTAATAATAGTACCTTTTACCTCACAGGGTTGTTATAAGCATCAAACGATTTAATATAAAGTATTTTGCAAACACCAAAGCGCTGTATAAACAAATGTACAAATGTATAAAAAAGGTACATGTGCGAGTACTGATTCCTGTACTAGGTCCCCTATCCCAACAGCTACCAATTTAAAAGAAAATTTATGAGATACCCTGAAATCATTTGTGACAAATACAAAAAGAGTTAGATGTTTAAAATTTTTTCATAGCATCATTATATATAATCGCAAACACTTAAATTTACCTAAATGTTCAATAGGAGGATAGCGATTAGATAAATTGTGGTATATAAATGCCCCACAACAGTATATCTTAATTAAGATAGATAATTAGAGAAGTAGAAAGAAATCTAGAAAGAACTTTATGAAATGATGCAAAGCAAGGGAAAAACACAACCCGAAGAGTAGAATGTACTTAAAAGAGGAAAAACGAATAAGGTTGAATGGCTAACCTAAGAACGCTGATGGAAATTTATAGGTCATGCCTTAGAGGTTGTTATAATATTTTATACGTCAATTAATTAAAATATAACTAGTCATAAAACAGATTTCCTTTCCTGTATTGATATTCCATAATAAGTTAGAATAAATTATTAAACATTTTTGGGTTGTTGGGATCTGTAAATTTTACTTGGACAAATGCTGACATAGGTTTCACCTGAGAAAATGTTTTATTGAATATGGACACTGGCTAGATCTCAATTGTCTTTCCTTCCCTAATGAGGACATGAATTTTGAAGTTCCCTTTGAGTGAATTGGCCCTACTCTGGGATAACCCCAACAAGAGATGGAATCAAGGTAAACAGTAAGAACATTGTAATTGAGACTCCAGAGAAAATAAACTTTTTTTTTTTGTACCTCTAAAGGTCTATTTTTTCCTGCTTCCAGAATTTCACTGAGTCTGGCTGCCTCTGCAGTTTCATTATTCCCATTCTTCTTGGAATCTCATTGTTTCCATAGTCCCTAGAGTTCCATTATTCTCACTGCCCCATGGATTGCATTGTTTCCATTGTCCCTGGAGTTCCAATAATTCCACTGCCTCTGGAGTTTCACTGTTTCCCTTCTCTCAGTTCTATCATTCCTGGAGAATTTCAGAGGGAGACACATTGAAAGTGATGAGGATTTATTAGCCAGGTCAGTTAATGACACTGTTTCTGACTACTTTTTGAGCGAATGATTAGAAAACAACTTGGTTTAATTTTTTATTATACTGGTTTTGTGGAAACAGTATCCAGATTATTAATATGTGAAGGATCCTAGAAAAGAAGTAATTAAGTACTGTTACTTTATACTTTGTTGTGGTGCTCTGAGGCATGTTTGGCTCTTGAAAATGAAATTGGAATTTCGAAAATGCAAGCAACATCTTGCTAGCCTTTTCCTTTTTCTATCCGATACAGAGTTTCTTCCTCTGGTCCCATTGGGCATTCAAGTGAACTCATTGTTTCCTTATGAACTCTGATTGAGGCTACCTTTTCTTCTGAGAATAGTGCTAATTGCTCTGGCAGAACTGACAAAATGAGATGCATTTTCCCTTGTAGGTCCAAACTGGGCAGCCAGATAATATAGTAGATACAGTGTCAGGCCTGGAGTCAGGAAGATTATCTTCTCAAGTTAAAATCCGGCCTCAGACACTTACTGTGTGATCCTGGGAAAGACATTTAACCCTGTTTGCCTCAGTTTCCTCATCTGTAAAATAATCTGGAGAAGTAAATGGCAAACCACTCCAGTATCTTTGCCAAGAAAACCCCAAATGGGGTCACAAAGAGTCAGACATGACCAAAACAAACCAAAACAAAACTGAATAACGAGAGGCACAAATTAAAAGAAATGTTAAATTTCTCAAGAATTGATGATAGAAAATACTGTTGACCAGTTGTGACTTTTCAGGAGGTTGGTCTTTTGGTATAGATTTGGCGGGCTATCAGTTCAGAATGAGGCATGTTTCTTCAAACATGTTCAATGTGTTGATTTATTTTGCTTGACTGAATTTTGTTACGAGGAATGGTTCTATCGGAAATGGGAGCTAAGGCAACCTTGCCTCCTGTAGTTACAGTAAGGAAAACCCAAGTTCAAATCCAGCCTCAGATATTTATTACTTGTGCGATCCTTAGACAAGTCACTTAAACTCTGTTTACCTTAGTTTACTCATCTGTAAAGTAGGGATAATAACGGCACCTACCTCACAAGGTTATTGTAAGAATCAAATGTGATGATAATTGTAAAGTATACCTGGTATTTAGCAGGTGCTCAATAAATGCTTATTTCCTTCCTTCTTATATTGGATTTTACCCCCTAGTGAAATCATGCCATGTGGTTTCATAAATACTTTTGTTCATGGCTAATGACTCATATTTCTATAATTATTTAAAATTTACCAAGTATATTCTTCATAACAAACTGGTGAGATAGATAATTTCTTTTTAAAAAATTATTTATTTACTTTTAGTTTACAACATTCAGTTCCACAGCCCCTTGAGTTCTAAATTTTCTCCCTCTCCCTCTCCTTCTCCTTTCCCCCTCTCCCCCATGGCAGCCTGCAATCTGATATAGGTTCTAGAAATAATTTCACATTAAACATTAGTCAAGTTGTAAAGAAGAATTATAACCAATGGAGTGAACAACGAGAAAGAAGGAACAAAACAAAACAAAACACAAAAGAGAGAGAGCAAGTAGTTTGCTTCAATCTGCATTGAGACTCGGTAGTTCTTTTCTCTGGATGTGGATATCCCTTTCCATCATGAGTCTTTTGGAGTTGTTTTATAATCTTGTATTGCTGAGAGGAGCCCAGTCTAGCAAAATTAGTCATTACAGATACAATGTGTCTGTAATTGTGTGCAAAGTTCTTCTGGTTCTGCTCTCCTCACTCAGAATCAGTTTATATAATCTCTCCAGGTGATTAAAAAGTTTCTCTGCTCCTCATTTCTTACAGCACAATAGTATTCCATTACATTCATATACCAAAACATCCCCTCGATTTACAATTCTTTGCCACCACAAAAACAGATGCTATGAACATTTTTGTACATATGGGTCCTCCTCCCACTTGTATAATCTCTTTGGGATACAGCCCTAGAAGTGGTATTGCTGGGTCAAAGAGTGTGCACATTTTTATAGCCCTTTGAGCATAGTTCTAAATTGCTCTCCAGAATGTTTGGATCAGTTCACAACTCTACCAATAATGCATTAGTATTCTGATTTTTCTACAACCTCTCCAGCATTTATCATTTTCCTGTTTTGTCATCCTTGTCAATCTGACTGGTGAGATGTGGTACCTCAGAATTGTTTTGATTTGTATTTCTCTAATCAATAGTGATTCAGAGCATTTTTTCATATGCTTATAGGTATCTTTAATTTCTTCCTCTGAAAACTGCCTGTTCATATCCTTTGACCATTTATCAATTGGGGAATGACTTGTATCCCTATAAATTTGACTCAGTTCTCTGTATATTTTAGCAATGAGTCCTTTATCAGAGACATTGGTTGTAAAAATTCTTTCCCAATTTTCCACTTCACTCCTAATCTTGGTTACACTGATTTTATTTGTACAAAAACCTTTCAGTTTAATGTAATCAAAATTATCCATTTACATTTCATAATGTTCTAGAGATAGATAGTTTCTAAGCACTTACTATTTGCCAGGAGAGAGTGGAGATTAAGGAATGGAGGTGAAGTTGTAATTTACCTGTAATCCCCTTAATAAAAGGATATGTTCTGTGAAATTTGGATTCAGTCAAAAGGTCACCCTTGAGGATCTAGAGGGCCACATATGGCCTCAAGGCCACAAATTCCCCAACTCTAGACTAGATACTATCTAAGGTTCCTTCCAGCTCTTGACTTCTATCATTCTATGACTAGAAAAAAATTGTAATTATAATTAGCTTATCAGGTGATCAAAAGTTCTAAAGTGATAATGCCTTAAAAACAGCCTAAG
Organism: Petaurus breviceps papuanus; assembly: GCF_028583685.1. Lineage (NCBI taxonomy): Eukaryota > Metazoa > Chordata > Mammalia > Diprotodontia > Petauridae > Petaurus > Petaurus breviceps. Next base: position 11,742,799 of record NW_027187419.1, on the reverse strand, counting down.
GAAACTTGATAGAAATAGTTTTAAAGGTCCTTCTCTCCTTACCTAGTTCCTCTTCTCCTTACCTATACATTTGTTTAGCAAAAGGTCAACTTTGGTCCTTGTGGGAGTCATCATTAATTTTAAATTAATAATGGGGTCAGAAGAAATGAGGTTTTGCCCTTCCCAAAGTATGCTATTTTCTCTCATGTGAAATGGACCCTGTGGTCCTGCTCCTTTCTCCAAATCTTTCTAGTTTCTCTATGGATCATTAACCCTACCTAGGTTCCTTCAGGAAAATCTCTAAAATAGAGCTGAGGTATGGCTGGAGTCTTAAGACCTATGCAAATAAGGGTATTAGGGAACACTTCCAGAAAGGTACTCAATATACTGTATGGGTTTCAGGACAACTTTTTTTTTTTATTTCTTTGCATAAGATGTAAAGGACTCACAGGAACTATGAGCAAATACAGGAAACATAAAACACTTAAGTAGGTCATTATACTCTTTATATACCCTTGGAAGAAGGTAAAAACCCTTTATGGGAGTTCTGAAGAGATATTTCTCATTCATCTTGGACCAGGACCATCCAAACAATTCACAGCAATGGTTATGGAGGCTTGGCAAGGTCTGGATCTCCTGGTTAGGCATTATATTGTTTTAGATCTCCAGCTATCTGGTCTGCCTGTTGGTGGTCTTTTTTGAGAAGTGTGCTGTTCTGGAAATCTTTCTCTTCTCAGAGGCTAGTGCTTGATTCTTGAGCTCAGGAACTCTTGAACTCAGAGGTTACCCATGGAATAATCCCAAGGCTGGTAACTTCCACCGTTACTATTTTAGTCTTTGACCTGTGCTCAAAAAAGGAATCAGAAAGCAGAAAACAGTAACCAGGAATTAGGAGGTTCAAGAAATTCTAGTCTCAAATTCTGTGCAAGCATATATTTCCCACTGTCATGTGTTTCTGCTATAAGGGGGAAAAATGTTGCACAGAGAAATTATACCCTTTCTAGAAATTCAAGTGAGGGGAAACTTATGAAAAGAGAGAAGGAGCCCAAAGGAAGCCTTTCGTAGCTCTGATTATATGGATTGCAGGGGTTGTGTTGTTTCCTCCAACAAAAGTTCAATTCAATTACTCCAGACCAGTCAAAGGACTTTCCCATGTTTTCTCTGCAAGGGGCCTAGCTCCGTGACAGGTAATCCCATCTTTAAAAAGGCTATATTCTGCAATTTCATTATGTAGACTGGAGGATTCAGTGCCAATGCTTTCTCTGAACTGATTATCTCCAATTTATCCTGCATATATCTTGGTTGTTTTTCCAAGTATTTCATTGTGTTTTCATGTTGTTTTCCCCATTAGATCATGAGACCCTTGAGAGAAAGGACTATGTTTTGTCTTTCTTTGACTCTGAAATATAGTAAGTATTTAATAAATGCTTATTGACTCACTGACACAGATTAATCAGAGACTCTTCTGGTCAACCTTTCCATTATAGAACAAAATTAGTTCCCTTCAAACTCTTTTAAGGAAACTCAACACCCAATACTGAAACTTCCACCTGAGAAACCCAGAATTGAGTAGAAAACTTCGTCAGTCTATAAATAAGCTCTAAATTATGTTGTGCTGTTTCAGTGCTAGGATAATGACATAAAGGAGAAATTGTCCTTTGATGCACAGAAGAAGGTAATTACAGTGATTATAATAAATGCTGGCTAATATTGCAATAAATAGAGTAATTTAGTTCACATTTTGGAAACTATTAAGACTAAAAGTGCTAAATTCCAAATGCTCAATGTTTATTAAAAACTATTGTATAGCACAAATTACTTGATTGCGGGAGAGCGGTCTCTCAACTCTATTGACTGGGGTTCTGTTGTTTGTGATGCAAGTGAATATATCAATAAACTCAAAGAGCTAGCTTGAAAGCTCACCTCTTTGGGGCCCAGATCTTGAAGAAATGGCCTCTTCTACCTAATAATACCACATCCTGAGAAACTTGAGATCATAGGATTTAAATGCACTCCCTCATCATCCCTGCTTCTTAGTACACTTACTCTCCTTCAATGCTTAACCCAACACTCACCTAATGAGAAATCTTTCTTGGTTCTATTCTCACTCTCCTTGAAATATTATTATTACTTGCTTGGACTTGGCATTTCATTGGTATGGAAAACTCTTGGTAAGGAAATGCTATCTATTAATCCAGATCAATAACTATTCTGCAACTGTCTTAAAACAGTTGTTGGGGGCACAGAGAAGTGACTAGGGTCACATAGCCAGTGTAAGTCAGAGGTGGGACCTGATGCCAGACTTTCCCAACTCCTAGGCTAACTTTTTATTTGCTATACCATCTTAGTGGCCTCTTTCCTCAAATTATATTGTCTTTATTCATATAGTTACATTTTATTCCCCTGTAGAATATTAGCTCCTTTAAGGTAGGGACTATTTTTCATTTTGTCTTTGTATTGCCAGCACCTATGACAGTGCCTTGCATGATAGGCACTTAATAAATGGTGTTCATTGAACTGAATTGATATGTCTTTCTCCTTGTGCCCATGCTACTAAAGGGGGCCATTTCCAGTTGTCCTGATCCATTTCTGGCCACTGGGACCATATGGCTCCAGAGGAGAAAGTGACTTTGCACAGGCTTAAATCCAAATTCCTTTGCAAGTCATGGCATCACGTTTCTGATATTATGGTCCTCTTTTTTTTTTTCTTTTTTGCATTTTTTTTTTTGGAGTGGGAGAGGCTGAGCAATTGGGGTTAAGTGACTTGCCCAAGGTCACATGGCTAGTAAGTGTTAAGTGTCTGAGACCGTATTTGAACTCAGGTCCTCCTGACTCCAGGGCTGAAGATGCTACCTATCTGCCCCGATCGCAGTCCTCTTTGAGAGCAAAGGGCAAACAACAATAATGCTACTCCATCTCCTCAGATTTCCAGAGGGAGTAATCCTAACAAAAGCTATTAGACTCAACAGCCGGGGAATGAAAAGCAGAAAATATCTAGGACTGTGATGAAATCCAGACATTCTATTTGCCAGTCTTTTCATGCTCCTCTAAATCCTGTCAGCAAGATTTTTGGTGATGATATCAATTGATTAAAGAAACAGTGCTACTACAAACGCTAGTCTCAGATTCTTCTGGGTAAGTACATATTTCCAAGTGCCATGTGTTTCCACTGTAAGTAGCTATGTCTGATGGGGGGGGGATGGGGAATGGAAGATAAGAGCATCATGCAGAGAAATTATACCTTTGCTGGAAGTTCAGGTGAGGAAAAATTTGTGGAAAGGGAGAAGGGCCCCAAAGGAGTCATTTTCATAAATCACTCTTACAGAATCTTACTATATAGGTTTTATATAAGATGTATATAGGTTCTACTTTCAGTTCTGATTGATGTTTTCCTTTCTTTCTTTGAGCCTTTTCAATGGGGTTAATATACCTTTTCCTCTCTCTGTGGAGTTGCCCCTATACAACATGGCTCTCCTGGTTCTTTCTCACAATGGTGCTGTTTTTCAACAACCCCTTCAACCACTTTTTCTAAAGTTGGCCTGGAAAAAACCAGAATGATGATTATCCTTTCTGAGGCAGATGGGCTAGTGCCCCCCACTCCCTTCCCTCTCTCCTTTTCCAAAATAAATTTTTCTCTTGAACAAACTCTCTTGATTTCAAGTTAGTGTTTTATAGCATTGTGTAAATTATACAGCACTTAAATCACACCTAATTACCATTGCTGCCAGCATTGCCGAGCATTCAAAATGGCAAAAACATGGGAGAAACCCAAGAAGATTGTTTATCAAAACAGGACAAAGGACTTGTAACTGTTCTTTCTCAGGAAGGGGCAGAATTTAGACTCTCGGCCTTGAACACTTCCGTAACCCTGAAATAATCAGAAAGTCCTGTTTAAAAATGAAGAAGCCTAGAGATTTTTAGAGTTGAATGGGACATCAGAGCCCATATATTCTAACGTCCTTTCATTTTTCAGATGAGGAAACTGAGACAAAGAAAGTCAAATGGACTTGGTTTGATTGATCAGATTGATAAAATGATACCTTGTGCTTTTCTCTGACAGAAGCATGGAACTGCAATTTGGAGATTTTCTGAAATAGAAAAGGGTTAGATCTGAGGATCAGATGACAGAATTACAGTGACCTCTCAATTACTTGGGCCTTTATAATCTGTTTGGTGAATCTTCCATGGCGAATATTTGACTACTGAGCTGGTTTACTCCTTTTTTCCCCCTTAACATTCTTCTGGGATACCAGAACGATTAGTTGATGATGGGTCCTCAGAGAATATCAACTAATTTCTATATGAATGGAACTGAAATATAATCAGGGACTTAACTCTTCTAGTCTATTCATATTCAAAGCTACATTTGTTTATGTGCATCCATATATCTATCAAAACCATCTGCATATATAATCTCTCAGAATATCTGGTTTATTATTCTAATATCAGCATAAAATGCAAATTATTAATAATAGTTCAAATTTACAATAGAAATTTATAATGTGCATTGCCTAAGACAGGTCTATGATGGTGGTGCAATGCAGGAGTGGTTCAATTTTTATTGTTAAGTTGGAGCAATTTGGGCTAGATGATAATATTATTAAATGGATTTGGAGCTGGTTGAATGGTTGGACCTAAAGAATAGTGATAATGACTCAATACCAGCTTAGAAAGAGGTGTTCAGGGGTGGCCAGGTGGCACAGTGAGTAAGAGCACCAGCCCCAGAGTCAGGATGACCTGGGATCGAATCCAGGCTCAGATACTTAGCACCACACCCAGAAATAACTGGTTGTGTAACCTTCAGCAAGTTACTTAACCCCAATTGCTTTATAAAAAAAAAGAGATGTTCAGTGTAATGCTCTAGTGATACTTGACTCTGTGTCCTTTAATATTTTTGTCAGTGACTCAGATGAAGGCAAAGATGGTATGTTGATCCATTTTGCAGATCACAGAAAACTAGGAGGGATATCTAACTATAATTGGAAAAGAGGGTCAAAGTTTAAAAAGATTTTGATGGAATAGATCATTGGGCTGAATTGAGGAAAGAAATTTAATAGGGATAAAAAAATAGCCTTATACTTTTGTCCAAAGAGTCTTAGAAGTACAAGATAGGAATATGGTTAAAGATCATATTAAATGAAAAAGATCTTGGAGTTTTAGTGGACTGCAAGGGCTCTTTATTCTTATTGTACCTGTAATTTCATCAGTGCAGGAAACTCCCAATAAGGAACTTTCTCTTGCAAGGCAGGTTAATAACTTCTTTGCAACTCAGTCTTGGAGAAGTACCTTGGTACACAGAAACACTAAGTGACTTTCTCAGGGTCATACAACCAGTATGCATTAAAATCTGCTCTTGAATTCAGGTCTTCCTGATTCCAAGGCTGACTACCTAACCACTAAACTATGCTGCCTCTCAAACAAGTTCAATATGATTTATTAAGAGAGGAAGGTTATTTAGGAATAAGGTGGTGGAATGAATGAATGAGGAAGAATAAAATGTTTTTGGAATATTGTGTTCAGTTTGGGGCGCCACATTTTAGGAAGAACGTTGATAAGTTAGCAAGTGTACAAATGGAGGTTCCCAGAATGGTAAAGAACCTCATGTTAATGCCATATTATGAATGTATTGAAGAAACTGAAGGTATTTAGCCTGGAGAAGAGAACACTTAGGGGATACTTAAGAATTATCTTTCAATGTTTGAAGGATGATCATATGGAAGAGGGATTAGACTGTTTAGCTTGCTCCCAAAGTACAGAACTAGAAGCAATTGATAGTTGTTTAGAGATGCAGATTTAACCTTAGATACTTCTTAACAATTGGAGTTATCACAAATTGGAATGAGTTGCCTTGGGAGATAGTGAATTTCTCATTACTGGAGTCTTCAGATAAAGCTTGGAGGATCACTTGTGTAATTTGCAGAGAATATTCTTTTTCAGGTCTCAACATTAAAGTTCCTCCCAATGCACAATTTCAATGATTTTATGAAACAATAACCCATACATAGATAGCAGCAAGCCCAAAGAATGAAACACACAGCAATTGGGTTCTGAGTGGCCCAGTGCTGTCTCCATCCATCTTAAAATCAATCAACCAGCATTTATCAACCACTTATTATTTGTTAGGCACTGTGTTAAAAATGCTGGGGATACAAAGTAAGGTAAAAATAGAGTCTGCCTTCAAAGAACTCATATTCTAATAAGGTAGATTTAGCACAGTACCCAGCATATAGTAGACACGTAACAAATGCTTGGTAACATACTATGAAACAATATTGAAATACCTAGGCACACAAACATAAAAGATATATCTATATCTATATCTAGAGAGAAGAAGAATAGGAGGAAGAAGAAGATGATGAACAAGAAGAAAGAGGAGAAAGAGGAAGAGGAAGAGTAGGAGGCAGATAATTTCAAGAGGGAAAGCACTGGCAGCTGGGGGAACTGCTCTTCATTACTTTCAGGGCTTTGGCTTGGTGACAGCCTTCTCTAAATATGGTACAGAGAGAAAGCAGCTCAACTTCAGCCATTTAGAGGGACGTTACATCAGTTATTTTGGTTGAGGAAAGAAGTGAAGGAAAATCTTGATTCTCCCATCAAGCAGGAGCTATTATTCCTTGCCAGTCCAAGTCAGGTCCCAAATTCAGGGAATTAGAATGGACTCTCCTGCAGATGCCTGATATGAAGAATAAATAATAACAAAATTAATCTGGAAGAACAAAAGGTCAAGAATATAAAGGGAATCAATGGGAAAAAAAAAACTTAAAGGAAGGAGGCCTAGCAGTAGCAGATTTCAAATTATACTGCAAAGCTGTAATAATCAAAATAATCTGGTACTGGTCAAGAAATAGAGTGGTAGATCAGTGGAATAGATTAGGTACACATTATGCAGTAGTAAAAGAGAATAGTAATCTAGTGTTTGATTAACCCAAAGATCCAAGCTTTTGGTGTAAGAACTCACCATTTGGCAAAAATTACTGGGGAAACTGGAAAGCAGTTTGACAGAAACTAGACATAGATGTATATCTCATGCTATATGCCAAGATACGGTATATTATCTTCGTATAAATGATTTAGATATAAAAGTTGATATTATAAGTAAGTTAGGGGGCATGGGGAAATGTTCCCATTAGATCTATGGATGAAGGAAACATTTATGACCAAACTGAGATAGAGAGGATCATGGGAAACAACATGGATAACTTTGATTATATGAAATTAAAAAGCTTTTTCACAAACAAAACAATGCAGCCAAAATTAGAAGGAAAATGGGAAACTATGAAAAAAAATTTTTTATAGCGAGTGTCTCTGATAAAGGCCTCGTTTCTCAAATATATAGGGAACTGTGCCAAATTTATAAAAAGAGCCATTCCCCAGTTAATATATTATCAAAAGATATGAATAGATGGTTTCCAGAAGAAGAAATCAAAGCTATTATTAGTCATATGAATAAATGCCCTAAATCACTACTGTTTAGAGGAATGCAAATTAAAACAACCTTGAGGTACCAACCCACAGCTAACGAATAGGCTTAACATGACAGAAAAGGAAAATGACAAAAACTGGTGGAGTTGTGGAAAAATTGGGACACTAATGCATTATTGGTGGAGTTGTGAACTAATAAATTTTGGAGAATAATTTGGAATTATACCCAAAGGGCTACAAAACTGTGCATACCCTTTGACTCAGCAATACTACTACTAAATCTGGATCTAAAAGAGAAAAAGAGAAGGGAAAAGGACTTATTTGTACAAAAATATTTATAGCAGTTCTTTTTGTGGTGGTAAAGAATTAGAAATGGAGAAGATACCCATTAATTAATAAAATTAGGGAATGGCCAAACAAGTTTTGATATCTGATTGTGATGGAATACTATTGTGCTATAGGAAATGACAAGCAAGATGGTTTCAATAAAACATGGAAGATGTATATGAACTGATACAAAGTGAATTGAGTGTAACCAGGAGAATATTTCACACAGTAATAGTGATATTTTAGTCATGATGAACTGTGAAAAACTTAGCTACTCTGATTAAGACAATGATCCAAGATAATTCCAAAGGACATATGATGAAAAATGATATCCACTTCTAGAGAGACAACTGATATAGACTGAAACATATATTTTAAACTTCATTTATTTTTTTTCCTTCTTTTTGGTCAGAGTTTTCTTTGGCAACATGGCTAATTTGGAAATTGTATTGCATGACTTCATGTGTAAAATTAATATCAAATTGCCTGCCTTCTCAAGGAAGGGGGAAGAATAAAAGAGAGGAAGAAAATTTGGAATTCAAAATCTTTAAAAATTAATGTTAATTTTTCCCCATGTAATTGGGAAATATTTATTTTTTAAACTTATTTAAAAAAATCTATTTATTTATTTTTAGTTCTCAACATTCATTTCCACAAGATTTTGAGTTACAATTTTTTCTCCCTGTCTTTCCCCTCCCCCTCCCCCAAAATAGCAAGCCCATTGAATACCCCTTCCCCCAATCCATTCTCCCCTATATCCTCCCTCATCACCCCCCTAACTTTCTAGCAGGGCAAGATGGATCTCTATACAATTGGGAAATATTTAATGAAATAAAATATAAATAAAAAAAACCCTTTGGTTAAGTTCACCTCATTGAAAATGTTTAACTTTGTTTTAACATTGGAATCATTATCAGAAGAAAATGATATGGAAGTTAATTATCATATCTTATGTCAATAAATTAATGTTAGTGAATAGAAATTCTGAGTCAAAAGTGAACTTGGAGGTCATTTAGGAAATCCTGTATCTGGACTGAAACTCCTCCTAAGTATTTTCCTTGAAGTGGTCATTTGGCCTCTATTTGGAGACTTCCATGGAGAAGGAACTCACTACCTTCTGAGGCAATTCATTCTAATTTCGGTCATGTTTATTTGTTGGAAAGTTGTACTTTATAAGGCACTGAAATGTGCATCTCTGCCATTTTCTCCGGTCGCTCCTATTTCTGCCTTTGGGACTGAGCATATCACTGTTCAGTTGTGTCTGACTCTTTGTAACCCTATAGACCATACTATCCATGGGGCTTTCTTCCTAAAGAAGTGGCTTTCTATTTCCTTCTCCAGTGTGAGCTAAGCATAATTTCTCTTTCATGGTCCGTCTTTTCAATAACTTAAAGACAGTTGTTATGTCCCTCCAAAATCTTTTCTTTTCCTGTTTAGATATAAAAGGTGATATCATAAGTAAGTTGAGGGGGTGTGGGAAAATGTTCCCATCGGATCTATGGATGAAGGAACATTTATGACCAAATGAGATAGAGAGGATCATGGGAAACAAAATCACAAACAATTGTATCCTGTTCCTTCTACTCTTCCTTGTATGATATAGTTTTGAGTTCCCTCACCATCTTTGTCATCCTCCTCAGCTGTTCTCTCCCTTATCAATAATTTATCTATAGGGGCAGCCAGGTAGCACAGAGAGTAAGAGCACTGGCCCCAGTGTTGGGATGACCTGGGGGATGGAATCTGGGCTCAGACACTTAGCATCCACCCAGAAACACCTGGCCGTGTAACCTTGAGCAAGTTACTTAACCCCAATTGCTTAAAAAAAATAATTTTCCTATAATATATGAACTAGAAATGAACACAATATTCCAAGTTCAGCTCAAGCAAGAGCTGAGTGTAGCATGCCTCTGTTCTAGGTAGCAATTCTATTAGTTGCAACCTAAAATTGCATTAGGTTTTTTTTTTTTATTGTTCTGTTTTATTGTTGACCTGTATCGAGCTTGCAATCCGCTAACATTTCTCAGTTTTCTTCACATGTAACTGTTTCTTTGCCTTGCCTTCTTTGCTTATGATTGCTTTACATGATTGTAAAGCTTTACATGATTTACAACTTACATGATTGCTTTGTTGAATCCACATAGATTCCATGTTTGTGTTGCAAATGCAAGAGACCTAGGATTAGAGTTAGATCTTAGCTATGTGATCACAGAAACATTACTTATCCTCTCAGAGTTCAGTTTCTTCCCAAACAAAAACAGACTCTAACACTTGTGTTACCTAACCCACGGGGTTACTCTAAATGTTGAAATAACTGAGCTACATCATTTTTGACATTCTCATGATAAATGAAATAAGAAGACATGAAGAAGCTGTACCCACATGGAAGGATAGCTCACAGGTTCTCCTTGGAGATGCAAATAAAACAGTTGTCTGGATTGATTTCATCCTGAACCTAAAGAAAACAAGAAAAGTCATTTCATGGTGCATTTGGTCATCTCACCTTGAAAAATAAAAGCAAAAGCACCACCATGAAGATAAATGTCACTTAAAGATAGGAGTGGGTTGGTAAATGTGTTTACACACACACACGTGTAGGTATATATGTATATGTGTACAAATGTGGATATATAGAAAACTATTATATCACTACATATACTATTATATGTTACATAATTATATATGTCCTATATATTCTATACTATATATATTACTATATGATCCATTACTAAGTTTTATCTGCATCATTAACATTTTCTTCCTCACTTTCTTAAGTCTAGATAATCAACAAAAGAAATCAAAACCTGATTTACAGCATTTGCTGATTTCTGATGGGTAAATACAAATTTAATGTTCTGCTCTTTTGAGTTGGTAAAGCTGACTCCAGTGCACTCCTGCTCAGACACCAACATCTCTTGCAGAGGATGAAGTAGAGGAATTCCATGTTGAACAAGTTTAATCCCCCTTGCACAGGTTTAATCCCTATAATAGCTTTCCAAATACTTTAAAAAAAGTATCATTTCTCCCTGTCTTCTCTTCTCTAGTTTAAACAACTTTAGTTTTTTCAATACATTTTCATATGAGACCCTAAATCTGTTCTCCCCTTTTGGAATTCTACAACTTATCAATATCTTTCCTTCCCCAAAATGTGGCTCCCAAAATGAATGCAATACTCCAGATGGGGTCTGCCAAGGCAAAGGAAAACCTTATTATCAACTCCTTATTCCTGTAAGTCATGCCTCTCTTGAGACAGCCCAAGATTGCACTCTTTTTCTTGCCTTCCATCATACTTTGACTCACATTGAGTTAGTTCCCTTATGAGGGGAGCAGTTCCCCTCAGACCTTTTTCACACAAACTACTTACTGTCTTGTCAAACCACTCATACTTTTTGCTTGTGAAATTGATATTACTGAACCCAAGCAAAGAATTTCATATTTATATTTACTGAATCTTATCATATTTGACTCAGCCTAATGTTCAAGCTTGTCAAGATCCTGTTGGATCTCAGCTCTATCCCCCAATATGTTTTTGTCCCTCTAGCTTTGTGCCATCTGAAGATCTGATCAGCATGTCATCTATGTTCTGACCTATGTTTATTGATCAGAATATTTGAATAGTATCTGGCAGAGATCCCCATGCTGCTGTGTCTGCATTATGATCTGTCTTCTTAGCTCCTTATTTATTTTTTCTTTCTGCCCAGGTGATCTACAGCATATTCTGATGAAAATATCACGATTGTTCCCAGTTGATATTTATTCATATCAGCATATCAACACTTTCTTTTTCTTCTAGTTTCTGGATTCCTTCACGTTATACTTTCCTGAATGGGTATGTATAATTAAAAAATCCCTTAACATATATAAAGCAGATAGAATTGCTTGTCCTTCTCTATTCTGCCTCCATTCCCACATGCTTGCTGTCCTAGCATCTCAAGAAGGTGACTCACCCTGCCTGTTATCATGTAGTTGACCCTCTAAGCAAGTTTTCTGTGCAGGCTCATTGTTGTTGTGATCCCCCTTCTGGGTCTTTAGCTCTGGCTTTGGCTCCTTTGCCTCCAGTAAGCACAGCTGATCTAGATCATTTCTGTCTTCCTTTTGTTGCTGTTGAGTAATTTTCAGTCATGTCTGACTCTTCATGACCCCCTTTGTGGTTTTCTTGGCAAAGAGACTAGAACAGTTTGCCATTTCTTTCTCCAGTTCATTTTATAAATGAGGAACTTAGGGAAACAGGGCTAAGTGACTTGGTTAGGGTCAGGCAGCTAGTAAGTGTCTGAGGCCAGATTTAAATTCTAGTCTTTCTGATTCTGGGCTTGGTACTCTCCACTGCAACACCTAGCTGCCCTGTCTTCTTAGTTCCCCATTTTTTGCTAGTGATTCAGATGATTTTTCTAATTGTTTGACACCTTTCCTTCTTTAAGATATTTTGAAAACCAGTCCCTCGATGCACTCTATCTGCTGTGCACCTTAGCTGCCTCTATATCTTCATAACAAACAATCATACTTCCATTCTACTGCACCTATGCTATTTCTTTTGAATGAGGTATATTGTTCTGAACCCATATTCCAGTCATGAGTCTTATCCTATCCTTTTTGATACCTATGAGGTCAGATTAGCTCCCTTGTGCTAGGCTATTTAATTTATCTTGCTTATTACCCATATTTTTGTGCATCGGTTTTATTATTGACTTTTTTCTCCCCTATGATTGCAGCTCCTGTGAATTTCTGGATGTGTCTAACACTATTCTTCTTACATAGAACCTACTATATATGTACTCTAGCTTGGTGAGTATACAAAGAATGCTTCCTTTCCTGTTTAAATTCTGTTTGATTAAATTTGCAAACCTCTAGCAAACACTGGAAGAAAAATATGATAAAGTTCACTAACTCCACCTGGACCTTTTTAGTCTTGCTCCTGGGGTGATATTTGCATAGACCATGATTGGTTTCATGTGAATGGAAAGGAATTTTCTCACTGTATGTTGAAAAGGAGACTGAACTAAAGAGAGTAGAGGCTGAGACAGAAACAAATGAGTTAAAAGATTTAAATGCCTAAGGAATTCTCTAGCTAGCCGACTGGTTGTAGTGTATATTACAAAAGAACTCAATAAAATCCATCCTCTTAAGGGAAAAAGAGGCTGTTGGAGACCAGCAGATGGCAACAGTAAGCAGGGGTGGTAGCAGAGAACAGAATGAAAAAAAAAAAGAGCATTATCAGAGAAGCCTAGCTCAACAAAGAACTCTTTGCAGGGCATATTCACTGAGGTGTTTTCTGCTGCCATCTGCTAGTCTTTAGCTGCTATGTATTCTCTTTCTCTAAGGGGAAGGGAATCTTTTCAGCTTTTTTATTTCATAGCCTTAAGATTAAAACCTTTTTCTGCTGTGGATCCTAGCTACCATAGCCAACTATCTCTTACCAACCCTTAGGTACTTATAAATGTCTTTTAATTCCCTTGTTTCAGGCTACCAGTCCATGTGTTTAGCCTATGTTTTTTACTTCAAGTAAGAAAATTCCTTTCAGTTCCTTCCATTCTTATTAAACCAGTCATGGTCCATGCAAGTCTTACAGACATAGTCTTGGATTCTCTTCTTTAGACTATTTTTACCCAAGGGATAACTTATTTTCCTGACCTTGAAAGTAGAGCGGTATTCCTCTAGTCCTCTGACCTTCTTTAACAGGGAAGTAAACTAACATTTTATATATACATTGTGGTTTCCTAGTTTTGGAAGAATATTGTTGTCTCTACATCTCACTGTAATGTTTCCTATGGCTTCTGTACTTGCTGAAATCTAGATCCTCGAGCTCTTCGATACTTGCTACTAAGTGTTTGCCATACTTGCCCCTGACTTCTTCTTTCCTCCTTTCCACCTCTTATAGTAGAATTTCCCTTTCCTAAGAATATCTGGAAGTATTTGCCCAGGTATCTCGTATTTACAATTAGCAGACTCCTGCCAATATATAAATAATAACTGAATTAACTATGAATAGGTTTTTTAAGAAGTTCAGCTTTGATCTACTTTCTTTTTTTTCTTCTCTCACTCACTGATTAGAGATCAAATGCTGTCCACTCGTATTCAGTCTCTTTGCCATGTCATTCTCTTTGAGCCAAATAGAGATTTTATGTGTTTACCCCAAGTAACACCAGAACTGGAAAATTGTGATCAAAAAGGTGAGAGAAGGAATTCCCCAGTTATTTAGGATAGATCTGATAGTGGGAATTGAAGACATAAACCAAAGCATCTTTTTATAATACTAGGATTAGAAGCCAGGATTAATGGGTGATACACACACACACACACACACACACACACACACACACACACGCACATACACATAACATTAGTGTTATAGTAGATAGTTGTAGTAAAAAAAAAAGACTTGGTTACTCACTCTATGACCATGTCACTCAGTCAATAAATGTTTATTAAATACCTACTATGTGGCAGGTACTATCTCAGTGCTAGGGGTATAAAAAGAGGAAAAGAAAAGCCTGTCCTTAAGGAGCTTGTAATCTAGTAAGAGAGACATCAAGGAAACAATTATGTACAAGCAAACTATATAAAAGATAGATAGGAAATAATTAAGAGGATTTGGGAAAGATTTACTGTGGAAAATGAGTTTTTAGTTGCTATTTAAAGGAAGGTAAGGAAGGCAGTAGGTAGAGATGAAGAGGAGAGCATTATAGGCATGGGAGACAGCCAGAGAAAATGCCCAGAGTCAAGAGTTGGAATGTCTTAATAAAAGAACAGCAATGAGGTCAATATTTCTGGATGAAAGCATATGTAATGGGGAGTAAGGTGTGAGTATATTGGTAACATAGAAAGGGACCAGGTTATGAAGGGTTTCAAATGAGAAAATAGAGGATTTTTGTGTCAGTTGGAGGCAATATCTATCTCACAGGATTGTGGAGCTCGAATGAAATAATGTATATAAAATGACATAAATATTGATCATTATTATTAAGTTTAATAATTTTATTAGCATCTTTGCCATATTTAATTTTATAATTGGTAGTGACATAATTTCACTGAATTTACCTTACCATAAAACAAAATATAGCTTCAAAGGCTCTTGGTAACAAGGTGTCTCCTTTGAATATGCCATGATTATGTAAAACTCCTTGACAATTTCAACTCTAGAGATAACTGTTCAATTATCCTGTGATAAGACAAGAGCTAAGCTTGTCAAAGTTGTTTGCCACCCTTATGCGGTACGTGTAGAAAGTTCAAATGGCATATAATGATGATTTTCTGTGTTTTTTTTTTTTTTTAAAGCAATCGGGGTTAAGTAACTTGCTCAAGGTTACACAGCCAGTTATTTCTGGGTGTGGTGCTAAGTATCTGAGCCCAGATTCGATCCCCAGGTCATCCCAACACTAGAGCCGGTGGATGCTCTTACTCGCTGAGCCACCTGGCCACTCCTAAGCAATTGGGGTTAAGTAATTTGCTTAAGGTTACATGGCCAGGTGTTTCTGGGTGGGTGCTAAGTGTCTGAGCCCGGATTTGATCCCCAGGTCATCCCGACACTGGAGCTGGTGCTCTTACTCACTGTGCTATCTGGCAGCCCCTCTAATTGTTTTTACTTGCAAAATATATGGTGATCACATTGATCTCCAGATAATTATAGGATCTTCTTGGTGAAATTCATGATAACTTAAAAGACATTAGCCTTACAAGCCACAGAAGGAAACCCAAATGGCTAAAGATACCCCCTTCCATATTACGCCATGCAAACGGAGGGGAAACTCATTATGTTAGCCCAGCAGTATATATCTTGGATAAAGAGGATAGGCAATGAGCTGGGCTCAGAAGTGAATGGGCAGAAGAGAGTAATCTAGTCACCACATTTGGGAAATTGTAGCACTTTCAATGACCCCAAGCTGCTCCTGGCTACAAAATCCCATCTTTTAAATGTCAATGTTCTCCTGTTCTTATTTGGCTGTGAATTATGGCACACACTGTTCTCAGAAGATTCAGTATTGCACATGACTCAAAGAACAGTGGAAAGATATATGGCATGGATTGGCTTCTGACCTCATCATTCAATCGAACCTTTCTTTCTCAAAGTTGTCAATAATCTCTTAATTGCCAAATTGAGTAACACTTTTCTCATCCTCATCATTCTTGGCTTCTCTGCAACTTTTGAGACTGTTTATAACCACCTTCTCCTATACATTTTCTCCTCTCTGGTTTTTCCTGATACCACTCTCTTGTGGTTTCCCTCCTTCCTTTCTGATGGCTCTTTTTTTCAGTTTCCTTTGCTAGATCTTCAACCGGTAAATTTCAGTGTTCGCTAAGACTGTGTCATGGGTCCTCTTCTCCCTCTAATGCTATATCATTTGGTGAACTTATCATCTTCCAGTCTCAATTATCAATTCCCAGATTTATTTATCCAGACCCAATTTTTCTCCCGTACTCCAGGCCTACATCACCTAATAATTTTTGGATATCTTGATATGGATATCCCATAGACATCTCAAATGTATTATGTCCAAAACAGAACTCATGATCTTCCCCTCCATCCCAACCTCTTTTCTTCCTAACTTGCCTATTCCTGTTATCACCATTCTTCTAGGAACCCAGGCTCACAACCTGGTTATCATCTCCAACTCATACCCCACATATGCAACCTGTTGCTAAATTTTGTCATTTTTTACCTTGACAACATTCTCTCTCTCTCTCTCTCTCTCTCTCTCTCTCTCCCCCCCCCCTCTCCTCATACAGATATCACTTCAGTACAAGCCCTCATCACTTCATCACTTCATTCCAGGACTATTGCAATAGTCTTCTGGTTGGTCTCCATGCTTCAAATATCTGCCCACTCCAATTCACCCTTTACTCAGATACCAAAGTAATATTTCTTTTTTTTTTTTGCCTTTTTTTTGGTGGGCAATGGGGGTTAAGTGACTTGCCCAAGATCACACGACTAGTAAATGTTAAGTGTCTGAGGCCGGATTTGAATTCAGGTCCTCTTGATTCCAGGGCCAGTGCTCTATTCACTGTGCCACTTAGCTGCCCCAAAAGGGTGAATTTGACCATGTGACTCCCCCACTCAATAAATTCTAGTGACTCCTTATTACATTTAAGATCAAATATAAGGTCCTCTATTTAGCATTTAAAGCTATTCCCAACCTGACCCCCTTTCTGCCCTTCATATCTTATTCTTTTTCTCATTCATGCATTCTGTGATTTGGCAACACTTGACTCACTTGCTGTTCCTCATATATTCCTTTTCATGGCTATCTCCTATGACTGAAATGCTCTCCTTTTCCACTCCACCTCTTGGATTCTTGGGATTCCTTCAAGATTCAGTTCAAATCTGACCATCTATAGGCACTCCCAGTGTCTCTACTGCCTTTTATTCTGAGATGACTTCCCATCTATACTATGTATCTTGTATGTACATGGTTATTTACATGTCTCTCTTATTGGCATGTGCATTCCTGGGAGTCAAGTCTTGGATTATTCCCACCACCCCACTGCCTTTGCTCTGATTCACATACTGCTGAACAAAGCTGGAGTAAATCATAAAAATTGAATTGACTGGGTCCCCTACAAATGTATGTTACTTAATTTTATGGCAGCAAGGCAATACTTTTACATCTCCCTAATTGGATGTCTACCCGACTTAGTGCATTGATTTTTTCAAACCTTTTTTATCCCTGCTCAAACCTTTCAAAATTCGCCTTCCACCAAAACTCTCATCTGAGAACTTTGCCTCATATTTCATTGACAAAATTAAGGTCATTCCCTGAGAGTTTCCTTTTTCTCCTTTTCTGCTCACCTCATTTCATTAAGATATCTTCTGCCACTATCACTTCCTTCACTCCATCTCACAAAAAGAAGTGAACTTTTCTTGCCAAGGCAAACCTCTACATGCAAAATAATACCATTCCATTCAGTCTTCTAAAGCTAATTCACTCCTATATCATTCCTGATCTTACTTATCTTCAGTCCCTCCCTGTCTACTGGCCACTCCCCAATGGCCTACCAACATATCATGTTCCCCCTTTCTTCAAAAAAATGTCTCTTGATCCATATATCCCTGCTATCCCTCCATATCTCTTTTCCCCTTTTGTAGCTAAATTCCTTGAGTCCATCTATAATCAATGCTTCGACTTCCTTTCTTCTCATTATCTGGATTCCAACCTTATCATTCAATTGAAACTAAAGTTATCAATTATCTCTTAATTGCCATATATAATGACTTTTTATTAGTCCTTATTCTTGACCTCTCTGTAGCCTATGCCACTGTCAATCACCCCTTGCCCTTGATGCTCTCTTCTCTCTAGGTTTCCGTGACACTACCCTCTCTTAATTAATTTCCTTCCTGTCTCATCACTCTCAGTTTTGCCTGTTAATAGTGGGTATTCCCCAGTGCTCTGTCCTGAACACTTTTCTCTCCCTCTAATTTTTAAAATACTATTTTGCTTGGTGATCTCATCAGCTTTCAATAGTTCTCAGATTTATCTATCCAGCCATAACTTTTCTCCTGATCTCTAGTCTCTTAGTCTCTAGTCTCTCTGCCTATTGGATAGTTTGAACTGGATGGCCCACAGGTATCTCAGAAATCAACATATCGAAAACCAAACTAATAATCTGTTCCCCCAAATCTTCCCCTTTCAAACTTCCCTATTACTATTGATGGTAGTGCTATCGACCCAGTTACCCAGGCTCACAACCTGCCATCCTTAACTCCTCATTCTCTCATACTAGCTCCATCTATAGCCAATCTGTAGCCAAATTCTGTTTATTTTTCTTTTGTAACATCTCTCATGTATATTTCCTCCTCTTCTCTGACACTACTAATACTCTGGTAGAGTCCTTTGTTACATTAGCCCTCATTATTGCAATAGCTTTTCTGTTGGTCTTCTTGCCCCAAGTCTCTCTTTCCTCTAGCCCAGCTTCCATTCACCTGTCAAAATGATCTTCCTGAAGTACAGGTCTGACCATATCAGCTTTCTATTTAGTCAATTACAGTGACTTCTCATCATCTTCAGGATCAAATATGAAATTTGCTATCGTGTAGAGTCCTTCATAACTTGACCACTTCTTACACTTTACTCACCCTCATATATTCTGTAATCCAGTGATACTGGCCTCCTGGCTGTGTGTTTTTTTTTTAGGCAATTGGGGTTAAGTAACTTGCTCAAGGTTACAAGGCCAGTTATTTCTGGGTGTGGTGCTAAGTATTGGAGCCCAGATTTGATCCTCAGGTCATTCTGACTCTGGGGCCGGTGCTGAGCCACCTGGCCACCCCTAAGCAATTGGGGTTAAGTAACTTGCTCAAGGTTACACGGCCAGGTGTTTCTGGGTGGGTGCTAAGTGTCTGAGCCCGGATTTGATCCCCAGGTCATCCCGACACTGGAGCCGGTGCTCTTACTCACTGTGCTTCCTGGCCGCCCCCTGGCTGTTTCTCACACAGTACATGCCATCTTCTGACCCTGGGCATTTTTCATTGGCCATCACCCATGCCTGGAACTCTCTCCCTCCTTCTCTCAAGCTCTTGGCTTCCTTCAAGTACTAGATAAAATCCTATCTTCTACTAGACTAGTGCCTTCTTCTAAAGACTAGTGCCTTACCCCTAAGATTATCTCCAATTTGTGCTGCACATATCTTCTTTATATATGATTGTTTTCATTAAAAAAGCAAAACATTTATATGGTGTTTACTATGTGCCAGGCACTGTGCTAATAATTTTTTAATTTATATATATTTATAATTTTATAATTATTGTCTCATTTCTCTTCAAAACAACCTTGGGAGGGGTGGCCAGGTGGGTTAGCAAGTAAGAGCATCAGCTCTAGTGTCGGGATGACCTGGGTTCAAATCCAGGTACTTAGCACCACACCCAGAAATAACTGGCCGTGTAACCCTGAGCAAGTTACTTAACTCCAATTGCTTAAAAAAAAAAAAACAACAACAACCCTGGGAGACAGTTGCTATTATTATCCTCATTTTATAGAAGAAACTGAGGCAAAGAGAGGTTAAGTGACTTGCCCAGGGTCACAAAACTAGTACCGGCATACCTCAGAGATATGATGGGTTTGGTTTCAGACCACCACAATAAAACAAGTCACACATTTTTTGGTTTCCTACTGCACATAAAAGTTATGTTTATACTATACTGCAGTCTTTTAAATGTGCTATGGTATTTCTTTCTTTTTTTTTGAGGGGGGGAAGCAAGGCAATTGGGGTTAAGTGACTTGCCCAAGGTCACACAGTTAGTAAGTGTATCAAGTGTCTGAGGCCACATTTGAACTCAGGTTCTCCTGACTCCAGGGCCATTACTCTATTCACTGCGCCACCTAGCTGCTGCCAATGGTATTTATTTCTAAAAAACAATATATAATTAAGAATGTTTTATTGCTAAAATATGCTAACTTATCTGAGACTTCAGCAAGTTGTATTTTTTTTTCTGGTGAGGGGGGGTCTTGCCTTGATGTTGATGGCTGCTGACTGAGCAGGGTGGTGGCTGCTGGGGTGACTGTGGCAGTTTCTTAAAATAAGACAACAATGAAACTTGCCACATCAATTGACTCTTCCTTTCATGAAAGATTTCTCTGTAGCATATGATGCTGTTTAATAGCATTTTACCCACAGTAGAACTTCTTTCAAAGTTGGAACCAATGCTCTCAAACCCTGCTGCTGCTTTACCAATTAAGTTTATGTAATATTCTTCAATATTGTTTGTCTCAGGAAATAGGGAGTCATGAGGAGAGGGAGAGAGATGAGGGAACAGTCAAGTCACTGCAGTTCAGAACACACACATTTATGAAGTTCACCATTTTATGTAGGCATAGTTTGTGATGCCCCCAAACAGTTACAATAGTCATATCAAAGACCACTGATCACAGATCACTGTAACAGATAGAATAATAATGGAAATTTTGAAATATTGCAAGAATTACCAAAATGTGACAGAGAGACACGATGTGAGCCCATGCTATTGGAAAAATGGCACCAATAGACCTGCTCAATGCATGGCTGCCACAAATCTTGTACGTGGAAAAAACCCCACCATATCTGCAAAGTACAATAAAGTAAAGAGCAGTAAAATGAGATACGCCTGCCAATACCGGAGGCTAGATCTGAACTCAGGCCTTTCTGATTCCAGGTCTGCTGCTTTATCCTTTTCATATTGTCTCTTCCGTTACAGTGTGAGCTCCTTGAGAGCAGGGACTGTTTTTGGCTTTCTTCTTGTGTCCAGCACATAACACAGTGCCTGACACATAGTTGGCCTTTACTAAATGGTTGTTGACTGACAAAACCCTTTTACTTTACAGATGAGGAAACTGAGGTCCAGAGGTATTAAATGACTTGCTTAAAGGTCACATAGATAATGACAGAGGTAGGATTTGAACCCAGATCCTCTGACTCCAAATTCAGTGTGTTTTTCACTGTACCTCTCTGACCACTAGTTACTATTTAAACTGTCTAATATGTATATGTGTGCATATATATATATACACATATACACATACATATATAAGATGTATGTATTTATAAAATTCTTAGTGCATTTTTAAACATAACACTGCATTTAGAGTTTTGGAACACTGTTTACATATACGTATATACATGTATGTGTGCATATATACATACATGTGTATGGGGCTATAAAATATAGGTCATATATTTTGTCTTCTATAGAGAGCTATCAATTATCAACAGCCTTGAGTAAATTTTTTAAAAATTCAAATAAGTCTAAAATATATCTTAAGGAAACTTGAGAAAAATTCCCTTCCCTGTAGGGAAGATAGCACTCAAAGAATTCCTGGCAGAAGCTGGTGGGCCCTCTCATTAAACCTTTCCATGGCTTCCTTGGTAAGACATTTAGGTGTCTCATAACCCCAACAGTTAAAAAGCTCTTTATGTCTGCTTTCATCCTTTTTGTTGAAATGGGCTCTGACCTCTGTGCTGCCAAGAACACCTGCCTTTTGTCTTTCATTACACATGCCTTCAAGTACTTGAGACTTGTCATTAGCATTTTAAATATTCTTCCTTTTACTAGAGGAAAGTGGGAGTTAGCTTAATGAACGAAGCTTTGCAGCTTAATGAGCAAGGACCCTAAAAGAAATAACAGCATGTGACTGATAGATTTCTGCATTTATTTGAGCCAGTTGAAGTGATTTCTGAGCTTTCAGGTGACTCCATTGAGACCCCCCTTTTCTTGGTGGAAGCCAAGTCTCGACAGGAGCATCAGCAATAGCTACTATTTATTGAGTACTTAGTTTGTGAAAGACACAGGGCATAGACAGATGAATGAGAAGATTTGTCTTCAAAGAGCTTTTATTCCTAATAATTATGTGTGTGCATTTATTGTGCTCCTCCTATGTACTTATCATACTTTAACTTGTGTTCTAATCATTTGTATGCATTCTTCATCTGCTCCATTAGGTTGTAGAGTCTGTGAGTACTGGGGCCCTATTTTACAAATCTTTGGGGATACCCAGTTTCTAGTACGATGCCTTGCACCTAGAGGACACTGAACAAATGGTTATTTAGGTGAATATTTAATTCAGGGCATTTCTAATGCTTTGTTCTAAGGCATGTTCTAATGCAGAACACTAAGGCCAACGTAAGTCAGACACTGTCACATAAATCTCCCATCATTCAAAGAGTGCAAGAGCATATGCTAAGTGGCATACATATAGTAGACACCTAATTTGTCTTTTTTGAACTGAATTTACATGAGGGACACAGACAGTAAGTGCTCCCAGAAGCTATCAGTAAATATTGTATATTGGCGATGGGAATAATCTCAGCTTCAAGGCCCAGCTCAGGTGGAGATCTATGGGCAAAAGGAATTTACTTTGTGGTGTTTCACAGTCAATTGCAAAAACACGTACATTGACAGTTCTCCTTTCCCTTCCACTTCCCAGTAGGAATGAACTGCCTTGGACTCTGTTCCACAAGCAAACACAACTATTAGGGCATTCCTTTCTCCTGACATGCACTAGTTCTGAGAAATCTTTTCTCCTTCCAAGTGGTTGCTGTGGAATAACCGATTTTATATCAAAGCTGAAGGATAGGAGTATGAACTGTCACCAAGAACTGACACTCTGGGCTTACATGGGAACTGAGTTCATTTGGGGGGCCTTTCAGTAATTTAATACTCTCTATGGCTCATTCCTCTACCTAAAAGTCTCTTGAATCTGGCTTATTTTAGCTTCTCCCTTGAGGACCTTTAATTCCCTTAGCTGAGGCTATCAAGGCAAGAAACATAGAACAAGTTTATTACTTAAAATAATGAATGCAAAAAAGACTTCTCTCCAAGCACAGTCAAGAATAGTCTCCCATCTAATGGGCCTATGTCTCACATATGGTTATTCCTCTAATATACTTTTATAGCTCAATTCTGGAGTTGAGGGGAAAAAAAATAATAAAATGATTACCGGAGAATTGAACCCTTTTCTCTGGAGTGTCCAGATTTCCCTTGGTATTCTTTTGTTCAGGAGTCACTGCCTCCTGGCCTACTAGTTCTGTGAACTGACATTCTCTCTCTAGCCCAAAAGGAAGGCAATGTTGCCTAGTCTCTCTCCTATCAAGACTTAGAAGCTCCATCATTCTGCTGTTACCACTGCCAACACCGTCGTAGCTGCTAGTCTCCCCCTGTTGCTATTAAGATTTGAGGTGAAGACCACTGAGACCCCATTCTTAATAATGGGTGGAAACCAAATCTCCATAGAAGCAGCAGCAGCAACCATCAATTGTTAAGTACTTAGCATATTCAAGACAAAAAGATAAAAAGATAAGTTAACAGGATTTGTCTTTAAGGGGCTTCCTGGCGTGTGTGCGCGCCTGTGCGTGTGCCTGCATTATGCTTCCTCACTAAAGTGAGCTATTTTGGAATGAACCACCAGGGCCAACATACCTCTGGACCTCTAGTTAACACATTTTAAGCTCTTTTGTTAGTCAGCTACATTCTCCTACTTCTATGGCATACAAAAAGGCGGCCCCCCCCCCCCCCCACACCCAGGCAGCACTGCTGACCTCCTGACTTGGCTGCCCCAACCAGGGATTCCCAGTCCTCATCTTAGTGGGCAACTGGATGGCACAGTATGCAGAGTGCTGAATCTGAAGTCAGGAAGACTCATCTTCCTAAGTTCAAATCTGACCCTGAAACCCAGCTGTATGACCCTGGCCAAATCACTTAACTCTGTTCACCTTAGATTCCTCATCTGTAAAATGAGCTAGAGAAGGAAATGGCAAGTATCCAGTATCTTTGCCAAGAAAACCCCAAATGGGGTTACAGGGAGTTGGAATCGACTGAACAGTAACAACCTCTGACCTCAAACTTAGTACCCTTTCTACTGAATTGTTTTGTTTTTCCTATGCATACAGATTACAGAATTATCGAATGTTAAAGTTGGAGGAGACATGAGAGATCATCTAACCCCACTGTCTCATTTTATAGACTAGGAAACCAAGAGGTAAATGGACTCGTCTATGGTCACACAGCTAGTAAGCAGGAGTGGCTGGAAGCAAACCCCGGTCTTTTAACGTCAAATCCGTGCCTCTGTCCAATAAGCCACACTGACTTTTTCTGTACCTTATTCCCTGTTCTGTCCTACCTGTTGTAATGCTAAGAATCCCATGCCATTAGCTGGTAAATGCTTGTGCTTAGAAAAATGACCTTGACATCACAGAGAGGGTGGAGTTTTTCTCATTGTTCATTTTCCCTTCTTCTGATATTCTGGTGGAGCCAGGTTTCACTTTCATAGAACAAGTGGACTGACTGATGATAATATAGGCTAGCATGGAAAAAGAAGAGCCATTTGGAGACTGTTCTCTGTCAAGATTGAGCTTGCCTTTGTGAGGAGAAGTAGGAAAATATATAAGGTGCTTGCCTGTATCTTATGTAATGATGGTAGCAGTGCTTCAGGCCTGTAGTTTCAGGGACTATGCCTCTTTAAGGCTATGGGATGTTAATCTTCATAGCCACTTTTCAAAGGAGGCAGGTTAGGAATCAGGAGATTCCCTCAATCTGTTCATATCAACTGAACATTAATCTATCCTGGAAGCTAAAAAACATGGTTTTAAGCCCCACCTCTGACACATATTGTCTGAGTGACCAGAGGCAAGTTATTGAACGTGTGATGTTTGTTTAGGGAACTTCTGGGTGAGGAAACTTCCTCTACCATTGTAGGCTGGTACCTTCTCTGAAATTTTTAGTCTTAGAGAGTTGCTTAAAACATTGAGAAATTAAGTGACTTTCCTAGGGTCACATAACCAATAAGTACCAGAAGCAGATTTTAACCCCAGATCTTCCTGGGCTTGAGGCTGCCTCTCTATCCACTTAAGCTAAGCTAAGTTGCCTCTTTTTCCTTACTATTTCTTTTTAGTAAATGCCTTTGCTCTGAGTTAATTGTGTCTTCCAACTGACTATTAAAGGTAAGCACACTAGCGAGGGCTTGTGAACTTCTGGTTTTAGTTCAGACCCACAGAGCACCCTTTAAACATAAAATAGGAGTCTTTCCTCCCCCTCCCCCCTAATCTAGCTGCAAACTTAAAAATGTCAAATTGGAGAGGTAGTCCAGAAGGGACACCACAATAATAGTACCTTACATTTGTAAAGTACAAGATGAATATCTGATACTCATAACAGTCCTATGACATCGGCAAAGATTATTGTTCTACTTTGGGGACCTTAGAGATCACCTAATTTAATGTTTTAATTTTAACAGATGAAGAAACTAAGGCTCTAAAAGATTTAGCTAATAATTGAGAGAACAGGAATTTTAATCCAGTAATCCTGAATTAATTCCTAAATGTAGTATGTAATCTATTATGCAATGGGTCAGTCAGTAGGTCAACTAATATTTACTAAGGTCCTATTATGTGCTAGGCATTGTGCTAAATTCTGGAACATACAAATGGATAGGTGGTTTTTTTTTTTTTGCTTTTTGGAGGGCAGTTGGGGTTAAGTGACTTGCCCAAGGTCACACAGCTAGTTTTTGTCTGAGTCTGAGGTTGGATTTGAACTCCAGGGCTGGTGCTCTATTCACTGGGCCACCTAGCTGCCCTATGAATACATGTTAATACAATGCAAACACTGTATCTAAGTTCTGAGACCATGTAGTGAAACTGAAAACAAGATAATGTGGGGGTAGGTTAGGGTTAGTGTGTCTAGTTCCACCATAGACACTGGATGTCTGCTCTGTATAGTCCCATCATTATTAGCAGACAGGTGAGGCTCTAGCTAGCTTCTGCCTTAAAACCTTCTGTGCCTTTCTTTCTTCTCCCATTTCTGGCTAAGCCAGGATAGCTTTAGATTGCTTCCCTCTGTAGTTAGCTGTGGTGTTTGGCTGGCTAGTGAATATTGTCCACACCAGTTAAATGGCTCTTATTTGCTGTGATTTGAAGAAAACTTCAGATATGAATGGTTTTCTCCTTTGGATGCAAATTAACCTTATTCTGTTATGCATCTACATTTGTTTTCTAGGAAACTTGCTTTGACTTGACTGGTTTTGGTGGACAGTTTGCCATTCCCCCTTGTTGAAGTACTTGTGGGATTATTGATTAGGCTCACTAGCACTCTCCCTTCCCTCCCTTCCTAGCTGAGGCCTTCACCAAAACCTGCTGACCACTATCTCTTGAGATGATTTTCAGTAGTTCCTTAAATCATCATCAGATAGTTTTTTTTTTTTAATTAGACTTCAATAAGCTCTGTGAGGGAGCTGGTACTTTCATTGGGCTTCACTATTATAATTCTGGGTTCCACAGAGAACAAAGAGAGGATTTGGACAGCTGCTTCTATGAAGGGTTGAAGCCTGAATTCCTAAGGGGCTGTTTAATTTCTGTTCTTTGGTGTTCTGAGCTTGAGCAGAGGTAGCTCTCTGTCTGTCTTCCCTCCCCTGCTGCCCAACAGAGCACCCAGAGCAGAAGGAATCCTTCCTGATTGGTGGAGAGATACCATACCCTGCACACTGAACTGTGGATGTTTTGCAAGTCTATTACAATATATGGAAGATTAGGAAATCAAATTAAAGCCAAAACACAATTGGCATGATGTCTGTGAGCCTCTCAGCTCGGTGGGGAGTCAGGGGAGGGAGGTCTGAGGAGATGGGATCTAAATTCTCTTCTGTTTGTGTTCTTAAGCAAACCTAGTCACTTTATTTTATGGACCAAAATATCTTTTTAATAGGTTCCCTGTGTGGGAAGCTGTGTTCTGATAAAATGGAGGGAAGTTCTGGTCCTTTACGGCTTAACTTTGGCCAATGAGGCAAAAAACAAAAACAACAAACAAATCTGCCATGAGAGGAACTCTGTCTGCATAAAGAATCTGAGCTGAGCAGGGATCCTAGACCTTACCAACCCTCACTCTCCTCCCAGACTCTGATTCCGCAGTAAGGGACTACATTCTTCCTGTTCCTCATTTAATTTGTCCTTCTGAGGCCATGACTTGGTGTGAAGGTCATGATAGAGAAACTGAGAGTCTCTGTCAGTTAAACAAGTATTTATGGCTATCACCATAATAGGGGCACCAAGAAGGATAAGGTGTGGTCCTGGCCCTACAATCTATTTGAAGAGATAAGACAAGTGAAAATAAACGAGAAAATAATTAAGTGCAATATTGACATGAGTTCTAGGGAGCTGTCACAGGTGACATTGGAGTTCAGAGTCTCACTGGATCCAGAACTGAAATGGACCTTCAAGATGACCTTGTCCATTCCCTGAATCACACAGATTGAAAGATATAGGGCTAGAGGAGACCTCAAACACTATGTAGTCTAATCTTCTCATTTTGCAAAAGAGGCCAGTGAAGCTCGGGTTCAGCTCCAGGCATTTTCTCTGGCTGTCCATCATGGCTAGAATACTGACCTTCCTCTACTCTGACTACTGATCTCCTTGGCTTCCTTTAATTCTCAATTAAAATCTCACCTTCTACAGGAAGCCTTCCCTAACTTCTCTTAATCCCAGTGCTTTCCCTTTTTAAATTATTTCCTATTTATCCTGTATATAGCTTGCTATGTAAAGTTTGCATGTTGTCTTCCCTATTATATTGTAAGCTCCTTGAGGAAAAGGACTGTCTTTTGCCTCTTTTTGTATCTCCGGTGCTTAGCACAGTGCCTGGCACACAGAAAGTGCTTAATAAATGCTTATTGATTCATTGAAGGTCACACAGGTAGTACCAGAGGCATCTGATTCTAAATCCTCAAGCCTCTTCTCAACCCTAAATTCTTTCTCAACACCCTTTCCTTTGATTATTTCATCTACTGCCATGAGTTCAATGATTGTTTCCATGGGAATATTTCCTAAATCTATATAGACAATCCTAATCTTGATTCTGAATCACAATACCATATCACCAAAGCCTACTAGACAACTCTACCTGGATGTCCCACAGACATCAAATTCAACATTTTCAAAACAAATGTATCCTTTTCTCAGTCCTCTCCCTGAGTTCCTCATTTCTGTTGAAGATACCACCATTCTTCTAGTCATCAATATTCATAACATGAAGCCATCTTTAACTCTTATTTGATCAATTACCAACTTTGTTTTTCTATCTTCCCCATCTATCTTCTCTCATCTTTGGCCCTTTCTGCTTTGCATCTACATATCTCCCATCTCTTCTCTTCTCTTCTCTTCTCTTCTCTTCTCTTCTCTTCTCTTCTCTTCTCTTCTCTTCTCTTCTCTTCTCTTCTCTTCTCTTCTCTTCTCTACTCCTCATGTAATCATTAACCCATCTAGCTGCTCATCATGTCTTATTGGGACCAAGGCAATGGCCCCCTCATTGATCTTCTGGTTTCCAATTTCTTTCTTCTCCAATCCATCTACCACATAACTACTAAAATAAGCTTCCTAAAGCACAGGATTGATGATGTCATCCCTCTGCTTACAAACCTACTTATCGTCTCTAGGGAGACAAGAAGGCACAAACTCTTCAGCATGTCATTCAAGGTCTTTCACAAACCAGTTCTACTCTGGTTTTACAGACTTATTTCATATTATTCCCCTTTTATGTCCTCTACATTCAAGCCAAATTTGTTGTCTTCCAAACTTACCATTGAAGCTTCCATCTCTGGGCCTACCTCCCACTTACACTATATATGTCTTATATATACATAGCTATTTATTATATGTGCATAGTTATTTACATGTTGTCTCCCCCATTAGAATGTGAGCTCCTTGAGGACAGAGATTTTTGTGTTTCTTTGAATCCCTAGTACTGAGTACAGGGGCTGGTGCCTAATAAGCCCTTAATAAACACTTCTTGATTGACTGAATGTGCATTTGCCCAGGTGTAGTGGCATTGCAATATTTACAGTGTCTACAGTCATTATAAATATACCTGCATGGTGCTTGATCATAAAATAAAACAGGCTCTCCATATATAAGACAGGACAAAACATTTAGTCAGACACCAGAAAACCAAGTCCCCAAACCGGTAAGCTGATTTCATCATAGTAGCAAAGAAGTTAATCAACCATAACAGCACAGAGAACCACAGCATCCTTTAGCCTTCCCACAAACCAATATTTTTACTTACAAGTCTGAATGACTCCCTGGGATATGTGCTCCCCTCCCCCCAGTCTAGCTGGCTCTGACTCCCAGCTTCCTGTAGCTCTGTTCCACCCTTAGCAAACTCCTTCTACCACAGGCTCCATGTGATTACATTCAGCCTATTAGGGGGCAGAGTTTATTTTCAAAGCAGGGAAGGTCTTCAAATTCCCATTCCTATTACACCAGGTTGTGACCATGCTAAGAATTCCTTCCTTCTTCCTCTTGGACCTTCAGAATTTCCATCTTCCTTTAAGGTTCAGATCAAGTCTCATCTCTTACCAGCTTCTGGATTTCTTTAGTTGTTGGGATTCTCTTCTTGTTAAGATTATTTTGCATTTTCTTATCTGGTCACATACAGTATTCTCCAGTAGAATGTAAGAAGCTCTTTAGGGTAGGCATTAGTCTTTGATCTTGTCTTTGTATCTCCACATCCTAGCAGTGGTGCATATAGTAGATGCTTAATAAATTATTTGTTGAATTGAGTTGTATTTTCTCCCTAGGTTGGTGGGGAACATGTGCTGTGTGTGTTTTACCACTAGGAATTTAGGTGGTAGGGAGTAGACATGGGGATTATACCTGAGTCATGTGCTAATCAAAAAATCAGTGTATTCATGAAAATCTGTCTTTGAAATTCTTATTAGAGATTTATTATCCTTGTTGTGGTCACAGAATGCTACAAGATCTACTTAGCAAATTTCAAGGCCTCTTAAGAGATTGACCATATGAAAAAACAAAATGGATAAAAAATACCTATTGTTTAGTCCATTGAATTAATCCATCAAAAAAAAAATCTGGATACTGTCAATGGACAAGGAGTTGGATCTAGAATGGAATAGAATGAAAAGAGTGGGTTGAATTTGGGAAATTGTATTTAGAATAATATTTAGAATTTAGAATAATACTGCATACAAAACCCCATATTTTTAACATCAATATTTCTTTGGTGATCTTCTGTGGCTGAGAATCATGGAACATCATAATTTTTGAAAAATTCAAACAGTGAGTGATACAAAAAGCAACTGAAAGGTATATGATGGGCATAAGTTGACGTCTTCATATTACCAGTGATGGCTTATATGTAAGAAATGGCATGAAACAAGCTATCCAAGAGACAGATAGTTGGAATAGCATTAACCAACCAATATGCATTCATTAAATACCTATCATGTGACAGGAACTGCTCTGTTTTGGAGATACATAGCCAAAAATATAAACAGTCCTTTCCCTCAAGAAACTTATATTCTATTGAGGGAGATAATACACATAGATATAGATATATACAAATGTATATGTAAGGTACTGTCCTTTTAAGGTATTGTCTTTTCATATGGAACAGTTTAGGCTTGAAAGAATCAGAAGAAATACTTTTGTATAAAGAAAAAGAATTAAATCAACTGGTAATGGGTGTAAGGCATAGCCTCTAGTAGGTGAACTATTTGATGCCTCAAAGAATTAGGGGAAAGATTTCAGCTGAATAAAAACTGCTAAAATATTTATGTGAATAAAAGGAGCTTTCAGATGGGATTTGAGCAGTTTGGGACAGAAAATGAACTGTGGCATAAATATAAAGAATTGAAAGAGACGTAGGGGGATGCCTCCTTTGCATGTGAATGGTTTGATGGTTTAAAGGGGTAGAAAAAAAACCTGGAAAAATGGGGTATGAAGAAACTGTTTCAAGGACACAGAATGTGAGGGAGGACCACATTGAGAACTTATAGCTGGAGATTCAGGGCATTATGTTCCCTTAACTCATTTACATGTAAAAGTTTTAAGATTTATGGTAAAAATTATGTCACTTTTGGGAGATTGAGGGATGATTAAATAAAGGCAGTTGATTTCTTAGGGGAAATTTGATGAGTTATTACCTCATATGTGAAAGGGGAGTCCCTGGGTAACAGAAGGTTTCAGTTTAAGCCACTGAAGTATAGGAGCTCTCTGAAGATATGCAGTGAAGATATTAAAGAACCTTGCAGGAAGACTCAGCAGGGGGTCAAAAGCAGCTTTGTTGGAGCTTTTTGAAAAAACCAGCAGCAAGAGAAGTCTTGACAAGAAAGCTTTGGATGCTAGTTCTTGATTGGCTGAATAAACATTTAATCTCATTGAAAGACAGCTTCAGTTTCTGTTATTGTCCCTTAACAACTTCGAGAACAGGAGAGGTAAAGTCTCTTAGAAATACCTATAATTCTTTGCTTCTCCCTCTAGTTTGAAAGGGGGAAAATAAAAGGGAAAGACCCTTTTGCAGTTGTTTTGTTGTATAGGAAGAAATGCTGAGATCTAATAGGATGATGTGGAATCCTAGTTAGAGAAGCACAGTCAAGGCTTGTTTGCCTTGATTAGAGAATTAAATCAAACTGTTTTCCTCTGAACTATGGTTGCTATAATTTGATTGGTTGATGCAGAATTCTAGTGAGTGAATAGCTGACTGGGTTTGTTTGCATGATCCAGAGAGAGCTAGTTTAATGAGCTCTGTGATGCTTTGGTTTAAAGGTAACTGCTAGGCAGTTGAACAGCGTAACCATTTTCCAATCCCTCTTTAATAGTGGTTGTTAGTTAAGATCTTGCAAATACTATGTGTTCAAGAATAAAATAGAAGATTTGCTGGCTGGAGATAAGTGAGGACCAACAGACAGTTAAGAGAGAAGAGGATTTTGTGTGATACAGTTGTTCCCAAATGGGTCAAAGACATCAAAGCCTGAAGTCCAGAATTGCGAATTAATGATAGCTAATAATAATAGCTAACATGTGTATAGTACTTATTATGTGCCAGACTCTGTGCTAAGCCCTTTGCAGTTATTGTCTCATTTGGGAAGTAGGTCTTATTATTATCTTCCTTTTACAGATGAGGAAATTGGGTCATCCTCATTCTTCTCAGATAGGATGATGATAGTGATGATGATGATGATGATAGTATTTATATAGCACTTTAAGATATGAAAAGAACTTTACAAATATTATCTCCTTTTATCCTTACGACAATGTTGGGAGGTAAGTGCCATTATTATCTCCACTTACAGATGAAGAAAAGTGAGACAGACAGAAAGTAAATGATTTGCCCAGGCTCACACAGATGGTAAGTATCTTAGGCTAGATTTGAATTCGGGTCTTCCTGACTTTAGGTCTAGCACACTGTGCCCTTCTGCTCTCTCAAGGTTCTTGTGTTTTTCTCCTCTATCGTATATATACTAAATGTATTGGTGGTTAAATATGATTCAGGTTTATGTATGGATGGTGTCATGTTTTGTTATTCCTGAGTTTGCTTTAAAATATAAACATCCATAATGATATTATTTCTTTTGTCTTACTGCATATAGGTTGTTATATTGAAGGTCTAAACATGCTATGTTGTGAGTAATTGGTTTATGTAAATGGAAGTGCATTGGTGGGGACTGAAGAGCTAAAATTGTGAGTAAGAAGAGTGTATTTCTCCCTCAATGGGGCTACCCCTAGGTCTCTGAGAGAATCTGAATTTTAACCAACTGGTCTTTATTTAGAATGTAGATGTGTCAATGTGAGGGCAGGTTGGAGAAAGCAAACCATTCACAAAGAGTAGGTATTCAAATCCCTTTGGATGAGAGTTGTGAGATGAGACTTAGGGGGTGACTGCCCCACGCACCTATTACATATACAAGATACTTAAAGGCAATTTTGGGGAGAGGGGACATTAACAACTGGGGGGAATAGGAAAGGCTTCTTGTAGAAGATGTCAAGTGAACTAAGCCTTGAAGAAAACAAGGGATTCTTGGAGGTAAAGATAAGGAAGGAGCACATTCCAGGGATGAAGAAGAGCCAGTGCCATGTCTGAGGACCAGTAAAAAGGTCAATTTGACAGAACTATGGAGTGAGTGAAAGAGAATAATTGTAACAAAATGAGAAAGGTTTGTTGGGTTTACACCACTTTAAATGGAAAATAGAAGATCCTGTGTTTGTTTCTAGGAGTATTAGGGGAAAACTGTAGTTTATTGAGTAGGGAAGTGACATGATCAGACTGGTTTGTGGGAAAATCACTTTGGTACCTGTGTAATGGAGAGTAGAGAGAAACCTGAGTCAGGGAGACAAATTAGGAGGTTATTTCAATAGACCAGGCAAGAGATGTTGAAGGCCTGAACCAGGGTGATGCCCTGGTTGGGAGAGTAAGGGATGACAGGGCGATGATGAAAGTGTATTATTGATATGCCTAGGATATTAAATGGCCTAGAGACAGGCCTCCAGCCTATTGGGTCAATTGTTTGTGGAGGATTTGTGGGAGAACCTGGACAAGAACTTCACAAAATCAGGAGCCATGTAAGGGTTATGACCTTCCCTTTTGAAGGAAGTTCCCATATGGATGAGATCACAGCTTCACTGATATATTTAATCTATATCTCTATATTTCATGATATAATATATATCACTGATATACTAAATGTATTATTCACATGTTTAAATATACAGAGGTAGGCATACACAGATCCCATAAGGAAAGGATATAATTTCAAAGCATTCTTGTGTGCTATCCCTGGTGGCTTTCCAGCCACCAGGCAGGATTGGTTGGATTCAATCTGATTTGGATGATAGCTTTGATTTTTTCCTAATTTCTGCAGGGTTTTCTTCTGAGCCCTTCTGCTGTGTTCTTTGCTGCATAATGAAGCCAGGTGCACCCTGTACTCAATTTTTGTTCTTTTAACCAATTTGTTATTTGTCTTATGAAATACTACTCTCTCCTTACACTGCTTTTGTCCTAATCAGTCCCCAAAGAGCATGATCCTCCCTCACTGATGCTATCACACCCTCCCTGCTTTAGTCACTCACTCTCTTTTCCTCCCAATCTCATCTGTGCCAGTGAAAGATTTTCATCTTGTAGCCACACACTGACTTGCTTAGAAAAATTATGTTCTTTGGCCTATGTTTTGGCCTTTGGCCAACATTTTCTCTTGAATACTCAACTCTATTCTGTGCCTCCCCCTTCACTTTGAGATGTATTTTCCAGTGATTTATTACTTTTAACTGATTTTTTTCCCATAATTGAATCCTCTGGTGTGACAGGTCCTATAAAAGCTACAATTTTGCTCTGTAATCCTGAGCAGCAGGCACATGGAGAAAAGGAAGGAGAGAGGTAGGATCAGATGGAATAACAACAGCATCTTCTTTCCTAATACTTTTACAAAGTGTACAGGCCACTGTTTATGCAGACCAGTTAGGTTTAGAGGAAGGTGAATGGAATATGTGACTTTTGGAAGTCTTAGTCTCTGGAAGCCTTTTAGTCTTACGTTATGACTCTTTTGTTTGGCATCACTGGCAAATGTTATGTTTAGATAATTAAGTTTTCCAGATGACCAATTCTTACCTCTGTAAGGAAAATAATTTTGGTTATTTTAACCATTTTTTAAAAGTATGGATTTCAGACTTCCCAATTCCTCAAATAGTATACAGTGAACATAAGTTGTCTGTCTTGATGTGGCCTCAAAAAAAAAAGATATGAGAAGATATGCTCACTCCACACCTTTGCAGAAGTGAGAAGTCCATAGATGTGGAACATTGGATATATTTTCAACCTTTTTTTGTTTTACTGATTTTTTTCCCTCTTCCTTTCCCTTTCCTTTATTTAAAGAAATATTATTTGTAATAGGAGATGGTTCTCTGGAAAAGGGAAGGGTGAGGGATACTGAGAGAAATTTTGGTGATACAAAAACAAAAGATATCAATACAATTTATTAAAAAAGAAATTATAAAACATTTTTTAATGACTGAGGACCATAATTATGAGCCTTTTTTTTAGTGCACTAGGTTGTGATATAATTATATCCTCAGGAGCCACTGAAATCTATAGGATTTTTGGACCCTACATGACATGGCTGTAGACTAGGGGTGGGGAAACTGTGACCTTGAGGCCACATCTGACCTTCTAGGTCCTTGGTTGCAGCCTTTTGACTGAGCCCAAGTTTTTTTATTTTAAGATTTATAGATTTTTTACTTTTAGATATATAGATCATTTTATTTTTAGATTTATAGATCATTTTATTAAGGGGATTTATTCTGTGAAATTTGGATTCAATCAAAGGGCCACACTTGAGGACCTAGAGGCCTTGAGGCCTCAGGTTCCCCACCCCTGGCCTAGAATGTTCAATGATTTTGTATGTTTCTATAGTTCTAGAATTAATATAGTTTCTTTACAGTTAGTTATTGCTTATTTCTATCAATATGTCACTTCTAGACAATATCCCCTCTTACTTTTATCTGCTTGTACTGGAAAGCTATATTAACAGATTTGTTAGAATTACGTATGAAGTAAGAGTAAGTAAACTCCAAGTAAAGATTGAGGGACTTTCCTAAGAACACAGTTTATTTGTTTTAATGTATGTTCTTTGTGACATTAATTTTGGCTGTTCAGACCTATTTTTCATACTCATGAGCTGGTTCTTGGCTGTATTCTGGAAAGGTGATGATGCTATTGAGTGACCTCTGGATAACTGAGATGTTATTACAGTTATACCATAGTACCCTCTCATTCAGGTGAACCCCACTTGATCAGCTCATGAACCAACATGTAAACCTCATGTCAAACGTTTTTGCTCTTTCCAAATGCTCCATTCATGAATCAATATACAATTCTTATGTCAAGGCCCAAGCATACTTTGGAAACCTCTTACTTCTCTGGCCTGTTGTCCACATTCAAAAAATGTGAAAAGGTAACTATGTGACACCACCTTGTTTATTGTCACTAACTCTTCTTATAAGCACACAATTCACAATGCTCAAAGAAGAAATGATTTATTTATAAGTCAAAGGAAACAAATAGAGCCATTGGAAAATAGTAACACCCATCAAAACCTTCATAGCCCCAGTAACTTACAGCCAACGACCAGTCAGTACTCCCAGCAGGTGTTTTCTCTTTGTTTTTTAGTTTCTAATGCCTTTCTTAGTTCTTAGGGCCTCTCCAAATCATCATCTCCTTTTGTGATTCTTATCTGTCAGCTGTTCTCACCAAAACAGCTCATAAGGTATCTTAAGCCCTTTGCCAGAGAGAAATCTTTTTTATGTCATGGGACCCTTCCTGATCCTAAAAGGGGAATACTGTAGGGTTTTCCTGCCTTGTCAGAAGTTACAATTCTCCTTAGATTACAACTCAAATGTGTAGCTAGAAAAGAAAGGTCTATTTCTGGGATTTGTGCTTTTTAGTATGGTTCCCATCAAACTCTGACCTCAGAGATGTTCACCCAGGAGTCAAGAACCCATTTTGTGTCTCTCATGTCTAAGTGGGTCTTCATCTCCAACACTAAGTTGAGATATGGGAATTCCGAGCTCCATTGATCTCTTTTTCTCCTCTACCTAGGAAGCTGTTTGTCCTTTCTGAGTGAGCCTTTGTCATGGATGTGGAAATTTTACAAAGAACTCAATTTCTCCTTAATCATTTCTCTAGTCTCCGCGAGTCTCTCAGGTTGGCAATTGGGTGTGATTATTCAGATTACCTGAAGCTACTTCCTCCCTCCCATTAAGGCAATGGCCACCTGAATGGTGGTAGCTGCATAATCTCTTGGACAATTTCACATGCTATGTGATTGGAGGGAGGAGATAAAAATGGAACAACCCCTCTACTAAGATGTAGACTGCTGTTGATAGATTGTAGTATCTTTACTTTAGGATGCATTTTGAACTCTCTGGAGCTGCTGGCACATCAAGGGTGAGTGGGGCATGTTGGTCTCTAGTACAGATATTTTCCCAGCCCATTATAAAAGGATTTCACAGTTCCTGTCCCTATAGTAGAAAGAAACTTTTTATTTAAAGAAATTGTTTCTAGTCTGAACGAACTAGTCACCAAAGAGAATGGGCATTGGCTATATGTAGTAGAACAGAGAAAGAGGATTGTGCATGAGAAAGAGGAAACTGCAGAGCTGTATAATGTATAGCTTGCTTTTCTTTGTAAGTATATAAGTTCAACTTACACTTTTCAAAGCTGTCCTACCTGTCAGTGCTTCTTTCTAGCTTTCCTTTAGTTATTTTCTCTGCATTTCTTAAGAAGATGCATCCACAACTCTTTTCTTTCTTTTTATTTTTTTGTGATCATATTCCTATCCCATCTTGTCTTCCTACCCTAGCACCCAATAAATAAAATAAATAAATAAAAGATAAATCAAGCCATTGTAAAAAGAATGCAGAGTCAAGGAAAACATTCCTATAATGGTTGTGTCTGAAAATGTATGTCTTATCCTACATCTTGAGTGCATCTCCTCTTTTTAAGACCAAAGATCATTTATTAAGCTCCAAGTATTGTTCTAGGTTTGGAGTTACAAGAAAGGATGATGAAACCTTCACTTAAAGAACTTATATCAAGAAGATACCATCATTTCCTCTTTTGGAAATCAGAACCCAAGATATCCAAAAATGTATGGTCAGAAAGGAATGTGCTGGCCGTATCTCCAGGACCAGCCTCAGACCAGGCCTCTGAGAAAAGGAGGTTATGGCTCCCTCTCCCTGGAGATACCAGTCCCATGTTCAGTGGCTGCTCAGCCTGGTGTGTGTGTGTGTGTGTGTGTGTGTGTGTGTGTGTGTGTGTGTGTGATTTTCTTTGCATGGTCCCAATGGTACTTTCGATTC
Source organism: Petaurus breviceps papuanus (assembly GCF_028583685.1). Classification (NCBI taxonomy): domain Eukaryota; kingdom Metazoa; phylum Chordata; class Mammalia; order Diprotodontia; family Petauridae; genus Petaurus; species Petaurus breviceps. The sequence continues at coordinate 11,704,993 of NW_027187419.1, read as the reverse complement.
CATTTTCACTGTCACTCAGCATTGAATCTGTGGATTTTCTTTCACAGGGAGCTGAGCAGCAACAGTTTTTTATCTTTGGCAGGGCAAACACAGAGTAAAGGGAATTGTTTTTCAACTGTTCTAGACAAGGTGCTGACAGGGCAGTGTTTAGGAAGGGACTTCTCCCTTTGGACACAGGTCACAAAAGCCTCTAGCTAAGGACTTATCAAATTTGACTCCCAGGGCTTTATCTTCTTCTTCAGAGGTTGCATGATTGTCTGGAAAAAAAAATAACCAGCTAAGAGGCAGGAGAAACTGCATTCTTTGTGCCTTAATCTCCCTACTAAAAGGACAGTTCTCCTTTTCAGGGGATACAGGAAACATCACAGAATATCAGAGCTTGATGGAGCCTTAGAGATCTAGTTCAACCTGCTCATTTTTATAGAACAGAAAATTGAGGTACAGAGGAAGGGAACTGACTTGTCCAAGGTCACATAGGTAATAAGGGGCAGAGCCAATGCTTGAACCCAAGTCCCCTGATTCCACATCCTATGCTCCTTCTATTTTACTAGATGAGGAGAAAGATCTAGATATCCCCACTGTGACACCCCATCTAGAACTATACTCCACTGGCAACATGCCCACATTGTGAAGTTTCGTAGAAATCTGTGAGAGTCAGTATGGTGCAGTGGAAACACTGCTGAATCCAGATTCAGAAGACTTGAGTTCATAGTCCAGTTCCGTCACTTGTTAATAGTGTGACCTTGAAAAGTCACTTTACCTTGTTGAACCCCAGTTTTCTCATCCATGAAATAGGGAAAGTGATACTTCAGCCTTCCTCTTTTTGAGCCATTTTGTAGGTAAAGAAAATGAGATTTGGAGAAGGGAATTTCTCAGGATCATATATGACTGGCAAGTGTTAGAGCTATACCTTGAACTCAGATCTGATTTCAGTGAGAAAGCTATTGTAGGTGGTCATTTAAACTTGAATTTTCCCTAGATTAGTCGTTAGATTCATCATGCTGTGGATAACAGGTCAGGTTTCTAGCTGTTATGATAAATTCTCACTATTCCCCTACTAGCACTCTTGTTTTGGAAGATATTAGGGTTGCTAATATTGGGCAGAGGACAAAAGAAAGGTGGCCATGTCTCAAATTCCCATCAGAGGAGCTATTTTAGAAACCTGCAGCAAGTCGAGTAAGGACAGATCACTCCCTAGAATCAATAACTACACCCCGGGCTGAGAGCTATAGAATGGTTTATTTATGTGTACTGTGATTTATAGTGCGTGTTCAGGGCCTCTGTTTGTGGTCACATGGGCAGAGATAACACTGAGTGCTAAATTATTAAAACCACAAGGGACTTCCTTACTCTGCATCTCCCCTCCTTTGCTGATATAGTGAAAGTAAAAGGTAAAGGTGGCCTGGGCTATGGTCTGGAACCACTTTTGCCAAGGTCTTTAAATTAGATGTGACTCCTAAACTATCAAGGTGATCCTAAAACATTGGGTATAAATATACATGTTTCATATATATTTTTGCAAGTCGAGCCATGTTTTATTCACTCGAGGGTAAAATAAAGGGTAAAGGAAGCTTGAGGTATGTCTTATCAGGAGAAGATTCCCTTTTATCATGTAATTATTCCCTAATTTATTTGTAACAGAGAAGGGAAGGGAATAAGCATTTTTATAGTGCCTACAAAATGTTGGGTACTGTGTTAAGTGCTTTACAAATAATTCTCACAACCCTGTGAGGTAGGTGCCGTCATTATTTCTATTTCACAGTTGAGGAAACTGAGGCAGACAATTTAAGTGATTTGCCTAGGGTCACACAGCTAGTAATTGTCTGAGGAAAGATTTGAATTTAGGTCTTCTTGACTCTGGGTCTTATACTCTATCTATTGTACCACCTACCTGCCTATACAATCAAGTAAATTGCCTATATTGTGTATGCTATATAAAAGTCCCATATTGTATTGGGTTACCTTAAAATGGAACATGGCTCTATGGTCCAAAGTATGATTCAAGAGGACAACTAAAGGACTGAACAGCTGGGGCCAGAATGAGTCAAACTGATATGGACTTGATAGGGAGAATACCTAGGGACTTCACTGATCAGTCAGGCAAAGATCAAAATGCAAGGGGTGGTAATTTTGACCTGGAAGCACAGCCAAGGCATAAAGAACCAGACTTCAGGTACTGGAGCATTTGCTTACTGAAAGGCTGGGGTCCTGGCACCATAATCAGCTCTAGGTATCCTACAGCAAATGTGTGAAAGGCCTGCACTAATGAGGAGGATCGATTTCAGATATTCTATTTCATCTTCAGGTTTCAAATTTCCTAATCAATCAATCAACAAACAAGTATTTTTTTAAAATTAAAAAATTGTTTTTGTCTGACATTTACTAGCTGTGTGACCCTGGGTAAGTCACTTAATCCTGCTTGCCTAATCCACTGGAGAAGAAAATAGCAAACCACTTGAGTATCTTTGCCAAGAAAACTCTGGGTCACAAAGAGTCAGACATGACTGAATGACTGAACAAGGACAAATTCTTGATTCACTGTAGTTCTCTCTCTCTCTCTCTCTCTCTCTCTCTCTCTCTCTCTCTCTCTCTGTTTCTCTGTCTCTCTTTGTGTCTCTGTCTCTGTCTCTCTCTGTCTCTGTCTGTCTGTCTGTCTCTCTCTCATGAAAGGCAGGGAAAAATGCAATATAGCCAAGGGAGATCTCAAAGTAACCTTCTGAAGCATCTTTCCTTCATATACATGCGGCCTTCTCCACTTCTCTAAGCTAGCTCACTCAGTCAGGAAGATCCAGATTCAAATCTTACTACATACTGATTGGGTGATCCTGGGCATATTATTTAACTTTTCAGCATCCCAGACTACTCTTTACAGCTATACATTGCAGGATTTGCATTGGCAGGGAGTTTGCCTGAGTTCCCTGAACCAATGAAATTGTATATCTGAATCAAAGAACAGAATCTCTTGGTATCCATGACATAGATACATAGAGTTGGGTTAGAGTCTGTTGGGGAGTGGGGAGGGAGAGAGAGAAAACAGATGAGAGAGAGAAATATAGGGACAGAGGGCACATGAACTCAAGTTGCAGCTGGTTTTATTTGGGTCATTCAGGTAAAGCAAAACAGTTTAGGGTTAGAAGATATTCTTTTGTCAGGGAGGCAAAGAAGAGAAATGAAGATGATGTTCATTTAGATTTGGTTTTGATTTGACAATTGTTTATTAAACAAATGTAGGTATGACATAATGGAAAGCACATTTCATGAAAGGGACAAAGACCTGGGTTCTTGTCCTAGCAATGATGCTAATTCAGATTCTATCTGAATCCAGAGATTTGGAGCTAAAAGGAATGTTGGAGGCCTTTCAGTTGAAACTTCTCATTTTACAACTGAGAAGACTGAAGCTTAGAGCTGAAGTGACTCTCCCAAAGTCACTTTCAGAAGGAAGAATGATGTTTAAAAAAGGAAGTTTAGAAATTTCGAATTAACTTGGACATCGCATCTGGAACTTGAGAGATGAGTTCTGTTCTCTCGAGGTTCCCCCACGATGCATTTTGGTCTGTACAGAGAGAGGTTCATTAACCAGGAAGATTATCTGCTGCTTTTAGATGACACATCTATCCCTTGTAATCATGGCTGCAAATGCTTGAGAATCTGATCATAAACACGTTTTCATAACGCTTGCAGAGATTAATGAGCGATAATTACTTTATTCAGTGGTAAAACCTTGGTTTAGAGTACATGTCATAGTAGCAATTTCTGCTATTCATATTCTTAAATGAAGCTACATAATAGATTACTTCGAACCTTGAATTTGTTCTGATCTTTTTGCAGACTCTCTTCAGTTTCCCAGCCAGTTGGGCCATTACTCAAAATTTTAGCATCTGCCAACATCACACTGCAGTTGTCTTTGCCATCCTGACATTAAATGAGCTACCATTTAAGTGCTGAAATTTCAGGAGCATCCAGGAGAAGCTTTGAAATGTCATAGCTGATGGTTTTAATTGCAACCTAGGGCTCCAGACCCACAGCAGCACATGAATTTGATAATCCCTTCCAAGGCATAGGGGTTGCATTCACACAGACAGCGAATTTTGAGCTGTAAAAAAGAAACTGAACCTTGAAAACTCTTGAAGAGTAAATATGGGAGGGGTCCAAGGCCTGAGCACCTGGAAGGAAGGATGAACAGTGGGGAAGAAAGTGAGAAAGAATTTCCAGAAAGGGACACGGCTTGAGGGGTCACTTTTACTTTCTCTATAAGAAGTGGAGGTAAGTACTTACTCATTCTTCTTCTTGGGGGTTTAAATGGGTCATTTTAGTTTAGTAACAGTCCTTCTATTTGCATAATTGGAATCATTTTGTATTGTTTTCTTTGGTTCTGCTTACTTTGAATTAATTCATGTCTTCTTATCTTTCTCTGTATTCATTACATTCATATTTTTTTCCAGCCCAACAATATTTCATGATATTTGTGTGCTACAACTTGTTTAGCCAGTCCTTAATTGACCCCACCAGTCAAATTCCTCTATCAACTTTAGAACAGTTGTATTGAGAGAGGAAATTTCATTGCCAGGAGTTCCCTATTCCACTGAAATCATAGGTCTCGATGATAAATCCCTGAAGTGTTGTGTCAGAAGCTCTCACATAACATTAAGGGTCCAGAAGAGAGTGTTTGTGTGTGTGTGTGTGTGTGTGTGTGTGTGTGTAATGGGGCTTGCAGATTCCATCAACTTATTGATGTATGATGCAACTTATCCATGTGGAGGATATTAGAGATCTTATTATCTTATTTCTGGGAAAATTATAATGACAGGTAAAAAAAGTGCTTTGTAGGAACCATGTATCATGCATAGACATTCCATAACTGGTTTGATTCAGCTGAATAAGTAGTGGAAGAGAGGTTCTTTGGTGGTCTTTGGAGGCATTCAAAAAGGTCTGTCAACTTTAGCTATCTCCTCCTTTACTTCAGTACCTCTTGGAAGATTCTTTTTTACTCATGGTATCCAGGGTGTTCTTATGGCCTCCTCTCTGGGGCCATGTGACACCAAGAAACAGGTCTCTGTGCTTGTCCTTTTTACTTATTCTTCTCCATTCTAAGTGAAGGGACTAGAGTCCACAGACCTAGTAAGTTTGAAAGGTCATGGGGAGAATTCTGGTGGCCCAGGCTTCCAGAGTCAAAGTTCAAACCAGTGGAACCTCATGCCCTGAGGAGCAAAGAGCGACCTTTGGGAATGACCTTTGTGAACCCAGCCCAGCAGAGGGACTCAATTATAAGTCATGCTACATCTGGACATGAGCTTGGTGGGACCAATACTATGTAGAAACTGAAATAAGTTTCAAGTCTACTTTTTCAGGGACTGAGGTGGTGTAGGGGAGAGTGTTCCCTTTGAGGTATTATGGGGGTGATAGGGCAGTGGTTTGTACATTTGTTCTGCCAATATCTTTGAAGTCAATATCCCTTTTAAATATTTTTTCTTATTTTAGATTTAAATACTAAAACTTAAATACGTGATACAAAAGAAAAAGAAACATATTATAAACTTATATAAGAAAAAGAAAAAACATGTCATGTACAGCAGAATGTAAGAGAGAATTAAAAATATATAGCAATACATTTTCAAGACAGCCTATATAATAAATACTACGTGTTGTGTTGAGAGCTGTCCATCTTGTCTTTGGTGTCTTGTAGCACGTTTAATTTTGTTCTTTTTTCTCCTTTCCTCCTGCCACATACAGGCTACAATTAAGTATGGATATATATGTATATATACAAACATATTTATGTATATATAAACATATATATATACACATACATCCCTGCATATATAAACATATGCTTTCCCTATCAGAATCTATTCCTAATCTTTATTTTTATATTTGTGCTTTTATCTCTTATTTCCTATCCCTTCTGACTTCTCTGCCTTACTTCTGCCTGCCACCTGGCCCCTCCTATTACTTAGCCTACTTCTCCTCTAATGATTCCTTCCTTATCCTCCCCATTCCCATAAATCTGAATACCCTGTTTTATGCCCCTTTGACCTATTCCCTCAACCTCCCCTCTAAAGATCCCTTTCTTATCCTCTCCCATTCCCTTAGCATCATATTTTTTCTAAACTTAGAAGATTTTTATATTCTTCTGATGTATATGCACTGTGCCCTCTTGAACCCATTCCCCATGAAAATAGGTCTCCAGAACTAATAGCCCCCCTCCATCAGCTAATTCCTCTGTATGGGTTCTTCCTCTCACAAGTCATTTGTGTAAGATAATTTTCTTAGCTGTTCCTGACCTGTTTTACTTTTTGAAGTCACGTACTTAGGTCTACCCCAACCTTTCGTATGAAACGTCCAATTACTAATAATCTTAGACATATGTTTTACATTTTACATAGATAAAAGGTAAACAGTCTGTCCTTATTGAGTCCCTTTGGTATGTACCTTATATTCTTCTTGGCTCTTGTATATCAAATTTTCTATTAAGTTTTTTTAAACAAAGTCCTGAAAGTCTGACAATTCATTAAATATCCATTTTTTAATTTAGAATTTTGCTTAGCTTTGTTGGGTATATTTTTGGATGAAAGCCCAGTTCTTTTGCTCTTTGATAAACAGTATTCTAAGACCTGTGGTCTTTTAATGTAGCCACTGCTAGGTCTTGTGTGATGCTAATTGTGGCACCACTATATGTAAATTGTTTTTTTTTCTTTTTGTTCATAATATTTTATTCTTGAACTGGGGGTTTCAGAATTTGACTACAATATTCCTTGTCTACCCCAAAAGTTAATTTTCTGCTCCCATCTTTAGAAATCAAAATGCTCATATATGAAAAAGGCATTACTTAATGCTAATAAACACAACAAACTCCAAGTTTTCATTCTTTTCTCCTGTCTTACTTTCTCTTCCTTTCCATGGCTTTTTTTTTTTTTTGATATTTCAGTTGCTCCAGGGAGCCCTATTTCATATATAAACCATTTCTCCCTCCCATCTTTTCCTTCTAACAAGTTCTGCTGACTCTTGCCTCTAACTTTCTTTCTCTCCTGCTCACATCCTTCTCTGGAAGATGTAATAGAACTTATACTTAGAAGACCAGGTTTTAATTCATAGCTCTGACACTTACTAGCTATGTGACCAGTCCTATCAATCATCCTCTTTGGGTCTCAGTTTCCCCCTCTGTAAACAAGGGATGATAATAGTTGTCCTACCCCCCTCAGAAGTTTATGAGTCGTTGTGAAAAATCTACATGTACTGATCTTGGCATGGGGAAATGGGGAAGAGCAGGGCACAAAGACGCAATCCTTGCCCTAGAATAGCTAGGATTAGCTAATAAATTTTTATTCTACTGGGGATTCTAAATACCCTCATTATCCAAAAAAATAGGTTAAAAAGCCTCATATAATTTGAATAATCCTAGCCCTGATGAGCCTAGAATTCTTGTGATTTTAGGAGACCATTGGATTTTGGTAAACAAAGACTACCAAATAAATGAGAGGTGTTATTAATAACAACTATGTTGCTATATGCTATATTATTAGAATCATAGATTATCAGGTCTAGAAGGGATCTTAAGGATCATGTAGAGGATCAAAATTTATCTTTACATCCTACCTCCTCACCCACTATGATCATCTAGTTTCTGCCTAAATAATATTAGCTATATTCATATATTAATAAATCCTTCATTCTCACAATATCCCTGGGAAGCAGAGACACATGGCACTACCCACTATATTTTTCTCTTCCCTGTATAGGCAAATGGTTTTGTACACTGAGCTTTTGGAGAGTAATAAAATGAAACCTCTTTATTCCCATCTCCACATAGCTCTTTAGGTACAGTTATGGGAAGGAAGAAAAGAATCTGCTTCAGGGTCTTTGCTTCAAACTATATTTAGTCTTCTCATACTGGGGTTTTTCAACTTCAAAGACCTTTCCCATTAGTCAAATTCATTACTATTTTAAGAAGCAAACATATGGATCAGAACAGCAATTCAAAGCACTATACTCAACCCCCATCTTATGATAACCCTTCACATTATATATCTTTATTACATTATAGATCTCAGAGCCTTTATCTCATTTGAGTGTTATAACCAACCCTGTGAAGGAAGTGGGGCTGTTATTCATACCTTAGCGTTGAGATGATTAGGATTCAGAAAAATTAAATGACTTGTCAAGGGACAGTACTAATAAGTGACAAACCCAAGTTTTTCGGACTTCTAATCCAAGTTCTCTTCCCATGATTCCATGCTGCTTCTCTCAACAAAAGGCTATTTCTCAGTTCCAGTTCTGAGTTCTTCCCTCCTACTTGTAAGGCACCAGTTTTGTCCATTTTAATAGCTGAGGCAGATATTCTAGTCACTGGTTCCTCTCTGAATGCACAGCTGGGCTTTTCTTGTGACTATATTTCATTGAGGTAGGTCAGGAGGGCAGCGTGACTGGAGATTCTGTGAAATCATGATTCTGAAATATATTAGCAACTGTTGTAAGGTCTATTTCCCCCCAATAACTTTAACAATTCACTTCACTTCTATTAAATTAAGTCAATTGGAAAGAAATAATAGACCTCATCCTTCAAAGTTAATGTGAACCTGGTACTCACAAAGAATACTGGCTCTCACCTCAGTCCTCACCTTCCTCTGCAGACTGGCATGATGTTGCTTCCTTAACAGTGAAACAATCATATTGTTTGGGACCTAGGAGGTCATCTAGTCCAACCCAATGCATGTGGTTTGCAATTTTTGACATAAATCCATGGGATTTAGGACTAGACGAGACTTAAACATTATCCAATCTAGCTCCCTAAACAATATATGTCTCCCCCCCACTACATCTGGCATAAAATCATAGGATTTAGAATAGAAGGGATTAGTCATAGATTAATGATCAATTAATTCAAATATATATGTGTATATATATATATATTGCTTTCTGAAGGGGGGAAGGCAGGGCAATTGGAGTTAAGTGACTTGCTCAAGGTCACATGGCTAGTGTGTGTGTATGTGTGTGTGTGTGTGTGTGTGTTAAGTGTTTGAGACTGGATTGAACTCAGGTCCTCCTGACTCCAGGGCTGATGCTATATTCACTGTGCCACCCTAGCTTCCCTAATTCAAACTTTTATTTTGCAACTGAAGAAAATGAAGTAAAGAGATATGCAAAGACTTGCCAAAGGTCACACAGGCATAAAGTAGAATCGCTAATATGTTCTGTCTCAACACCTTAATATACCAAGAAGTGGAAATATAGGCCTGTCTTTTGGAAGACTTCCAAAGATAAAGAAACCTATATCTCCACAAGTATCTTGTTCCCCTTTAAGGTAGCTCTAATTTGCAGTAATTTTTTTTCCTTTCCTGAAATATGGCGTGATGATCCTTCCTTAATAATGATAGACCCTATATGTCTTTGACCCACAGCTCCTAGATCTCATCTTGAGTTACAAAACATTCAATTAAATCCAACAAATGTTTAAAAAGTGCCTACTATTTATAAGGTACTCCTTCACTAAAGTTCTCTATCACTGCTTCATCACGAATTCCTGAAGGCTATGTCAGCAGAGGCCAGGTCTTTTGGAAAGGCTTTGAATAGAAATCTGGTAATGGACTCTATGTCTATTCTCTGTGAGTCAACATCTCCAAGTTTGGAGAAGCACAGTGTAGTGGACTGGTTGCTGAACTTGGAGTCAGGAAGATGTATGTTTAGATACCACTTCTAACAGTTACTAGTTGTGTAACCCTGAGCAAGTCATGTAACCACTTGGAGACTCAGTTTACTCATTTGTGGTCTCTAAAGTCTCTTTCAGTTCTCTTTGATCTTATGATCAGGTCACTGGGTCACTCACAAAGCAATGAATCTTTTAGTTATAATCACTCTCTGTGATAGTAATGGAACATAAAGATTCCCCTGTATTGGCTTGGTTTTCAAATTGATTGTGTTAAAACCCAGAGTTTGTTAATCCCACCTGTGGGATGGGCTTGTTGATGTGAAAAGAAAGTCCTGAACTGGGAGGAGCTGGTGACGATTTGGAGAGACACAAGAGAGAGGCAGAAGAACTTTTTTTTTTGGAAGCAGCACCTCGTGGAGAGAGAGAGACTAAGAGAATTGCTGGTGGCCGCTTTGAATCGCCTTGGACTTTTGAGACCTGCCCCCGGAGCTGCCAAGGACTGAGGAGACATGGCTGTTTTGCTGGTACTTTGTCTGTTTTGATGTTGTTTTGCCAGATTTGTCCACTGGTGCAAGATAGTCCTGTTGTTGAAGAAGTCCTGGAACCTGGCTTTTGGCTAAGAAGCCCTGAGACTGTCCTGCAGACAGAGTGAATACTGTCCACTGGTGAAGGACAGTGCTGTTGTTGCAGGGGTCTGGAGACTGTCCTGCAGACAGAATGAATACTGTCCACTGGTGAAGGACAGTGCTGTTGTTGCAGGGGTCTGGGAACCTTTCTGTTGGTTCAGAAGCCCTGAAGAAGGATTTTCTTGTTGTATGTTTACAGAAATCCTGGGAGAGGGTTTTGCTAATGTTTTCAGGGGTTCTAGGACTGTTCTACAGACAAAGGATGAATTAGTGAAGAGACTGGCAATGTATCTTGTGGCCTTGCTAAGCCTTGTCTCCCCAGGAGCTAAGATTGCTGAGAACTTGCCTCATGTCAAGATGAAGAAAAGACCTCTATTTGGGTATTAAGTGCTGAGCTTAAACTTGATGTAACTCTGGGGTAGATTCGATTGAGATCCAGGGGTGGGGAACTTTTGACCTTTTTTGTGTTCTATGGTTGAGCAAATGAATGTATTTTACTTATGTTTGGAAACTAATCTCCATTTGAGAAGAGGGGCTTTGTGGTGGACTAAATGAAGGTATAGCCTAGGGGTGGAGAAGTATTTAGACCAGGAACTTTGTAATTGATTGAATGATTGGAAGGTCCTGGGGTGGGGTAGTCCTTGGAGATTATTTAATCACATTTAGTAAATGCTGTATTTGGAATGATGTCATGTTTTGATCTTCTCTGTTCTTGGTTGGTCACTGAATAAAATGGAGAGCACCTATGCTGGTATACTGAACCTTCTTGCCTTTGCTTGGCATTACAATACACTCTCTTGGTCACAGAATGGTAATGATTTGTGTTACTCATGTGAACAAAATTATGGATCTGGAAACACAGATTTATTGACATGCGCAAGGCACTATGGATGAGTCACAAAGATGAAAAATGGCACAGCATCTGACCTGAGGAAGCTTACCATCTAATAGCGAGATTATGATTTATGTACAAATGGACATAATTACAAAGCAGAATGTGATAAAGACTGAGTCAGTCTGTCAACTGGCATTTAAGTGCTTACCATGCGCCAGGCATCGTACTAAGTATGGGGCTATACAAAGAAAGCCAGCAGCAAGAACAACAACAATAACCAAAAGCCAGTTCCAACTCTCCACAGTCTGGTAGGGGAGATGGTATACAAACAACTATGTACTGTATACAATCGGATAAATACCACATGCTGGACAAAAGATAAAAGGAGGAAAGGCACTAAGATTAAGGAGGACAGGAAAGACTTTTTGCAGAAGGTAGGATTTAAGCTGAGACTTGAAGGAAGCCAGCAAAGCCAGGAGGTGGAGATGAGGAGGGAGAGCATTCCAGGCATGAGGGACAGCCAGTAAAAACGCTGGGGGTCAGGGGATAGAGAGTCATATATGAGGACAAGCAAGGAGACCAATGTTGTCGAATCACAGAGATCCAGATAAAGCATCCTAGGAAAATTTGAGGAGGGGGAGACTACTTTTAGTTGGGTAGCTCAGGATAAACCTACTTCCTATTCTATTTACTAATCTTTCAAATACCTTCTCAGAATTACCATGTTGTCTTTTCTCCAGGGTAAACATTCCTATTTATTTTAGTTGTTCCTTATTTGACTTCATTTTGAGTTCCTTTACCATCCTGCCTACCCTCCCCTGGATATGCTGCAGTTTGTCCTTAGTTATCAGTCAATTATTAAGTTGAAGACGCTTAAACATTATTAGTATCTGACTTTTCTTTGTAATTAGATTCCATAATTAGAAAACCTTTCTCTATCTTATTGAAATTTCACTTGAAATAAATGGCAATAAAATGCCATTGTGACCATCCAGGAATGAACAAGCAGAGGTCCAGAACGAATGAATAAAGGAGTAGAAAAAGAATTGGTCATGGGGCCAGCCAGAGTACCTGAGCTCTAGTCTTGGCCCTGGTACATCTTAGCTGATTGACCTCAGGGCAAGTCACTTTGTCGAGTTGAATTTGGTTTCCTCACTTTCAGATGTGGGACCTGGATTACCTTATTTAAAAGAATATCCTTCTAGTTTGTAATTCTACATGTGAGTGAGAGAGAAATGTTAAGAATACAGTAAATGTTTCATTCCTGGGGATGAAGGCTCAAATTTTCTACCAAATTTTCTACTTTTGTAGAGAGTCCAGCAGTAACCTAGGCCCCATTTCCCTTGGATTAAGCTAGCTAAGGAAAGGCAAGGAAGTTAATAAAAACCAAATTTCTTCTTAGGAAATATTAACTCATAGGCTGCAGGGAAATTCTGTGATCCAGATGGACGCCTGACAGAATGACATCAAATTTTCAGAGAGGCAATTAGTTGCCTTCATTTAGGTCTATTCAATCATAGAGTAACAATTAAACCTCAGTCTGAAGCATTAAAATATGGGTAGCCTTACGCTGAGAACATATAAGGAACGCCAAGGTGATGATTAGGGACAAGCAGGAAACATCTAAAGTAAAATGATGATGACTTCTCTGCTTCTATGCTCAGCCCTCACCTCCAACCCAATCTGAGGTGGCCAGTTTCCTTGATATATTCCATCAGTCACATCCTTTGACTTACTTGGTAGTAAAGAAAGTTCCCTCAATATCCAGGAGCACATCAACTACTTGTTCCTCTCCTGGTTATTGTATACAGGGGAGCTCCTCTAATGTCGTTTTCATCCTCTGTTTTGGTCCAAAATGTTCAACCACAATGAGATGGAGAGGACTTCCCTCACCCACTCCAGCCAGAAGTGATTTCTCTCCCCTATGGCCAGACCTCCAAATGTTCATAGAAAGGATTTAAATGATTCCTCATCTATTCACTGGCCATATTCTATTTGTAATGTAGTTATATAGCACATAGCTAATCTCTCCAGCTAGACTGAAAGGTCTCTGAGGATAGAGATAATGCTGAATTTGCACTTGTACTCCCTTTAGTGCCCAGCACATGGGAATAGGGACGAGGCTTAAGATTTCTTTGTTACCAGGAACTCCTAGGTGAGGAAATTCCATCAACCAATGTAGGTCAGAACCATTTTTGCCACTTAAGAGTCTTAGAGAATTATGCAGAGTATTGAGGGGTTAAGTGACTGACCTAGTTTCACATAATATGTATCCTGCCTCTTACTCCTAAGAAAGGCAATGAGACATAGTAGATAGTGATCTGGCTTTAGAGCCAGGAAGGTCCAGCACATAGAAGGCCTAGGATTCTCTCCTTAAATTTTCTCAGAACCTTTTGTCTGAATCTCTCCTTTACCTGCATCATAAAATCCTCTTTTTTTTTTTAACATGTTGTATCCTCTTTATTATGTGGTAGCAATTTTAGAAAAGGGACTGATGTTTTTAAATCTTCATATCCCCAGTGCCTAGTATGGCAGTTTGTACATAGTAGGCATTTAAATGCTTGATGAAGTGGAGTTGCTGCATTGTATTGAAATGAAAATGGAATGGAAATAATTTTGAAAAAAGGTTCAGAAGAGAATTGTGGGACTAATTGACAGGTTGGAGAAAAAGGACTCATGAGAAAGATTGGAACAATTAAGTCTGACTAGCCTGGAGAGAAAATATTTGAGAACTTCCTAATAAATGAGGGGCCCTTACAGAGGGGATTATGATGAGTTGTTTTCTATAAATAAATCTTTAAGGCTTGGTTGAAGGAAAAACTTTCTAGCAATTAGACTTACCCCAAAATGGTTGTACTAACTTGGGAGATAGTGGTTCCTCCTTCATAGAAAGTCTTCAAATAAAGGCTGGATAACCATTTACTGGGGATGTGTTTGGGTAGAATGTAAACTCTTTGAGGATAGGGAATTTTTTATATTATTTACTTATTTTTTGTATTCTGATCATCTAGTATAATACATTGCACATAGTAGGTGATTAATAAATTCTTGTTGGCTGATTAATTGGGTATGGGTATGGCCTTTAAGATCCCTCTATAATCTGAGTTAATGTGATTATGAAGACAACCATATGGGAATTATATGAATTAGAGCACAATAGATTATGGTTCTATGTCAAATAACAATTCTTGCCAGGAAGTATCAAACATCAGAAAAGAGTGGTGAGATAGATTCTGATCTTTCAGAGAGAGGCCAGCCTGAAAGGAAGAAGGTAGATCAGAGGGTATCCTAAGGCACTTAAAGGAGGTAGTACAGCATAAGTAGAAAGAACTTTTTTTTTTAACAGACCTAGGTTCAAATCTCACCTCAAGTCTTTGTTATCTGTGTAATACTGGGAAAGTTACTGAACCTCAGTTTCTTAATCTATAACATGGGGGGTGAGGGATGGCCTCTGAGGTCTCTTCCATATTTTTATTCAATAGTCTTGGGTCTCATTTTTTCATATGTAAGAAGTTGGCATAGTTGAGAATAGAATCACCTTTAACCAGGTCATTAACCAGGTCTTTGAAACTCCAGAATTTGCTCCAGTCAGTTCATGCTTCGGGTTGCCAGCTCAATTATATTTCACCTTAATTTAGGGTTTTCTCATAACCCCACCATTTGTGACTGGAGGCAAGAGATGAGTTTTAGAGGAATGTCTTTCTGAACCTTGACTCTCACTTTACATAGGGGGGTAGACATTTGACCAGTGCTCAGGTAAATTGCTTTGATCTGTATTAATTAGAAATTAAAAGGAAAAGCTCTTTCCCTAAAGTATAGAAGGCCTGATAAATCTAACACATCACCCCAAATCTGTTTGGGAACTTTCTTTTAGAACTAAAAGTACTAACTCCTAGAAGTTTGGAGTCAAGAGAAACATTGATTAATAGAGAGATCTTTTACTTTCAGGCATCCAGGAATCATAATATTGTTTTAGTCTAACTGAATGCCATCAGATTATCAGAAAAATTCACTCTTTTATCAACTAGGTCTATTCATTTATTTATCTAATACCTTTATTAGCACTATGCCTTTTTTTGTAAAATAAAACAAACAGAAAATTCAATATCTGCTTTCTAGAACTTTCACCCTAGGACTCCTGAGAAAACTTACAAGATCAGAGGATTTAGAGCTGGAAGGAACATAAAGATGATTTATTTTCATTTGTAGAGTTTCTGAGTCACAGAGAAGTGAAGTAACTTACCAAAGGTCACACAGGTAGTAATCTCTTGAAAAAAAAATTCCCTACCTTAAAATCACAAAATGATTCTAAATGCATTTGGTTTCAATATTCCCAAAGGCATCTTTCCATACCAGGAGTTAATGACCTGTACAAACTCAAGTCGAAAAACAAAATCATCTTTAATTTGCAAGAGTGCAGAAACCATCACAACCCATTCTATATTGTTATTTTGGGGAATGGGAGGGAGGATTAGAGCTTTCTTTGCAATCCACCACAAAATTCAGGATTGTTTATTTCTTTCCTGTTTGTTTCTTAATAAGCTTTTATTGTTCCTGTGAATCAGTACTTCTTCCTGGGCTGAGAACCCAGTGTGCTGGCTTCAACCTCGATTGAATTTTTTACAGCAAGTTATAAACCCTTGAAAACAGGATTTATAATGGAAACACTGATACATCCCTAGCTATGGTGACTAGATGGGTGCTCTCATAATACTGGGTATTAATAAACTCTAAGCCTAATACTCTATAGATTTTTTTTACTGTAAATCAAGCTGACCCAATTCTTTACCTCAACTCTTCAGTTCCGTAGTCTGTGGTCCAGCAGGTTTACAACAAACAAATTTAAGTGCCACTTGGACACTCCTCTTATTCTAAAAGAAAGAACAGGAGGATGTGTGTGTGTGTGTGTGTGTGTGTGTGTGTGTGTGTGTGTGTGTGTGTGTGTTAAAGTTAACAAACAAGGAGCAGGAGCAGAAGTTCCATTAATGGAGAGACCTTTGGAGGTCTTACTGTGTATCCATGATAGAGTCTAGGAAAACAAAGGTCCAGGAAAATAGATGAAGGAAAGTACAGACATTTCTATTGAAAATGAATCCAATTAAATAAATAGGAGCTTTGGATAATTCAAAGGATTTCCCATCATTGTTAATTTCTTCCCAGAACATGAAAGCACAGTATTTTTGCCTGTCTGGTTTTGTCTATTTCCATTTGGTAAATGGCGTTTCCTTCTTCCAATAAAGGTGGTTATGAGAGCAGAAGGATATGGCCTTGTTATTTCTATTTTAATATAAGAGGTTGTTGTTCCACTCATGTTCAAATAGTTCATGAAGAAGATCATGTCAGTCAATGGAATTTGGCTTTCTGGTCCATGTCATAAGATACAGAATTGATGGGCTCTTGGCTAGTGATGGAATATGTATAATGAGGGCTGGGAAAAGAGGCATTTGCCTGGAGACTAAATGATTTGATTAGAAAGGTTTTTAACCAAAAAGGGATGGGAGAGATATAAATGCCCAAATATAGCTATTCAAACATAATTGTGATCATATCTAACATTTTTATGCTTTCATTTAATTCTCCCAACAACCCTGTGAGATAGGTACTTTATTATTTCCACTTTACAGTTAACCAAATAAAGTCAATAAGCAATTATTAAGTGATTACTATGTGCCAGGCATTGTGCTAAAGCCTGGGAATACAAAGAGAATACAAATATAGATGAAGAAGTAACAAAGGACCTGCTGTTCTAGACTTGATCAATAAGAGCTCATTCATGAAGTCAGGATGTAGGAAACTTAGTGACATGACTGTGCCCTCTAAGAGTTGAGAGAAGAAAGAAAATGCCAGATAGATTATGTCTAATAGTTAAACAATGGCATCTGTAGGGTCCAATAACCCAATATTCTAAAAAGGAAATCTCTCTGGAAGAATGGGAAGCTTAATAAAATTCTGATACAGAATCACGATCAGTTCCAGTGATGATGAAAGATATCAAAACAGACTGATGTACTTCAAAAGGGAGCTCATTAATGCCTTAGATTCGAAAAGGACAAATGCAAGACATGGTTGTGTGGGCAGACAACTAAAGCTACTACAAAACTGTGGCAAGATCTTGTAAGAATAGTGCCAGACAAGCAAAAGCATATTATGTACTGAAGCTTGCAATATTAGGTAAATACAAAGGAAAAAGGACTTTTTTGGGTTATGTTAGGAATCAGAAGATTAAAGAAGGACTCTAGTTGGGATGAATGAGAAACTAATTGTGGATTATGGAAGAAGATTATGGAAGGAAGAACTAACTACTCAAAACTTATTTTGCTTGGATTTTTTCTATAAAAGATTGTAGGGAATTGAAACCTAAAATAATGAAAGATAGGATAAGAGACTGCCTCATTGCCTTCAATTCAATTCCACTTCATCTTTCATATAAATGACAGTTATATTGTTGTGTTGGTGGTGGTCTTGTTACACAACAACCATTTATTAGGTGCTGACTATGTAAGGCAAACTCAAAAACAAAATAATCCTTGCCCTCAAAGATCTTGCATTCTCCTAGGGGCCATATCATGTGCAAAAGTAAGTAAATGCAAATTACATTTGAATAAATATGAAGTAATTTCAAAACAGAGGAAGTGTTAATAACCAAAGGAATCATAAATGGTCATAATGATAATAGCTAATATTTATATAGCACTTTAAACTTTGCAAATTTTTATATATGTTATCTCATTTGATTCTCACAAAAACATCATGAGGTAGGTGCCATTCTTGTTCCCACCTGTGCATATGAAGAAACTGAGACAGAAAGAGGATAAGTGACTTGTTCAAGGCCTATCTTGTAAGTATCTGAAGACAGATTCAAAATCAGACCTTTCTGACTCTGGGTCCCAGGATTTATCCACTGCACCACCCAGCTGCCTTATATAGGAAGCTACTCCAGAACTGTGCTTTGGAAGTAGTCAGAGGGTAGTCTAAGAGCTGTAGGTAATGAGGGGGTACATTCCAGCCACGTGGGACAACTTGTATAAGGACATGACTGTGTAAGATTGAATGCCAGTTACAAGGGAGAAACTAGTAGTTTGATTGGAACAAAGAAACAAAAGAGAATGATAGGAACTGATTAGAAAGGCAGTTGGGAGATGTAGTAGGCATTTAAAATCTTTTTTCCTGGAAGAATGATATTCCAAAGTAAGAAAAGAACTAGTCAATGTTATTGATTAAGTTCCAACAGTGATACTTAAGACATTTGGGGGGTACAGGAGAGGTATTGTAGGACTAGATATTTCCTAATTTTCAAAAAGACAAATATTTCAAATTATCAATTAGTGAGCTTGATGATGGTTTTCATCAGAACTAAGTTATTAAAGGGATAGTTTGTGACCTATTAGAAAGGGAAGAAGTGATCATTTAAAGTCAATTTGTACTGATTAAGAACAAGTGATTCTAGACTAATCACACTTATTTAAAACAAAAACAAAAACAAACAATACCACTAGCCTTGTAGATTGGGGAAAAGAGGCAGCTCTGATGGGCTAGCCAGAATGTTCTAATGCCAAATGTACACTTCCCAAAAAGACTATTTTATGGAAAACTCCCACAGGACAAGCATTCACATGGTGGTCAGAAGAAGCGATGCAAGGACACTCTCAAGGTCTCTCAAGATCTTTGGAATTGATTGTGTGACATGGGAGACATTGGCAAAGGACTGCCCAGCATGGTGTGCCTTCATCAGACAAGATGCTGTGTTTTAAGAGCCAAGAAGAATTGAAGTAGTTGGAAAGAAATGTGACATGCACAAATTTAGAGAATCCTCTTCAAATGGTCACATGAACTATTTGTGTCTGACCTGTGGTAGGAACGTTCTGAGCTCCTTTGGTCTGATCAGCCACAGTTGGACACACTATGACTTGATTCTAGCATAGTGATGTCATTTTGGCCCTCTTTGAGAACAAAGGACAACCACCAACCAACTAAACTAGGCTTTTACTCCAATTTCATTCTGGGTCCTACTCACCTATTTGTAGCACCTATCCAAGATATTTGTACTGATGTATTAACTCAGTCAATTGCCTGCCTGATCTCTTCCAACTACCTGTGCATATCACAGAGAAGATCTTCTTGTATCTACTGCTCAATGGAATCATCATGATGACATCCACAAATAGAAGCAATACTAGAACTCTCCAGTAATTGGAATCCTTTTTTAAATTTGGATTTTATTTGGGTAGGGCATATGGCACTGATAAATAATACCTTTGGTGAGCTTATGTCTCATTGTTTCATGTTGATATCTCAGATTTATTACCAAAGTTATGTCTGTCATATCAGTCATGGTATCTGGCATTATCTACACATATGTGTGGGAAATGCCTTCTTTGAAGAAAACCTTTAGCCCCTTATTTTTAACCTATTGACACAAATAATTTTTGGGGAGGGAGTGTGATCAACCAAGAACATACAAAATAGGGCCTTATGTTCTCTAAAGTTTGCAATCAATTGTGTTACCAGTGAAATTATGTTCTGCTTTGTATGCTCATCTATGGGTAATATGGTAATTGCCTGCATTTTATTAGATAGGAAGTGACTGATTATCAACGTGATTATCATTTCATTTCAGAATCAGCTGTCTATTTACAGCTGGATCATCAACTGGTGAAAAAGAAGCCAAAAGGAAATATAATAGGGGAAAATGTAAAGTTATATATTTGGATTCAAAAAGTCAATTACAAAAATATAGGATGTGAAAGATAAGTAGAAAGAATTTTAGTGGACTGCAATCTCAGTAAGACTTAGTTGGATGATTTAATCAAAAGAGCTAATTCAGTTTATGTTGCATTAATAGACACAATTTTCTGAATAAAAGAGGAAATAGTCCCATTGTGTTTTGTTCTGATCATATCATGTCTCTAGTATTGTGACAAGTTCTGGATATCATGTTTTGGAAGGGACATTGGTGATCTGGAGGTCATCCAGAATAAACTGACCACAGTGCTAAATGGTCTTGAGACTGGGATACACGAAGATCAGTTGAAGTAACTTGGAGATGATTAGTCTGAAGAAGAGATATCTTAGCAAGTACACAGTAGCCATCTTTAAATATCTGAAGGATTTTCATGTGATACCCCAGCACCTAGCACAGTGCTGAATGCACAGGAAATACTTAATAAGTGTTTGTTGAATGGATGGATGAATGGTTGACTGACTGGTATGAATAACCCCTTTTATTCTGCTGAAGCTTTTTGGGGATCAATAAATCTACTCTGATCCAAAATTAACAAAAAGTAGTAATGAGTCTTATACAGGATATTATGGGAAGGGGGATCAAGGAAGAATCTAAGCATTAGAGTATAAATGACCACACAGCCGAGGAAGAATGATTAGACTAATTATTTCCTGTGCAGAGATTATAGTAGCCTAACCTAACCTCGGGCTTCATTGTAAAGCAGCATAAGAGCCCAGTAGAAAGCCTGGTCCTCTATTGGGGAATATTAGAACTGTTTTCTAGTGGGATTGGGAGAGGTATGAAACTGCCTTAGAGTAGGACAGAACTTCAGGTGTGAGTTTGAAATAGTTTGACTTGGTGCCCTCCCTTCTAGTTTCTCAATTCAATGGAAATACCATTTTGTATTAGATACCAACAATTCTTTCCATGTTTTAAAGGAACTTTGCATGCAGAATGGAAACTCTTTGAGGATGGCTATACAGAGAAAAGTACTCTCTGTTCTCATTATACAGATGGAAGGTTAATGCAGGCCCTTGCTGATCTAACCTGTTAAGTTAAGGTAAATAAAGAAGAACATGTTGGCCCATTATTATACAATAATTGAGATTCAGTGTTTGCCTGAGGAGTCTTATTTCAGCAAGCTAATAGAGAACTGTTCCCTTTTCTTGGTTGTGATTTGAATAGAACTCAAAAAGGAGAAGGTATACACAAAATAATAATTGTATATATAATATACATACATACAGACATTATGTATGTATGCGTATCTCTCTCTCTGTCTCTCTCCTCTATCCCCTATCCCTAGGGTTGTTGTGAGGAACAAATGTGTTCATATTAATTAGACTGTGAGCTCCTTGAGGACAGGACTGGGTTTCTTTTTTTTGCCCACTTTTGTATTCCCAGTACCACACACAGTAGGTGCTTAATAAATGTTTATTGATTGAGATACATATATACACTTACATATATATTTTTATTTTTGGTTGGCCAAGTGATTTAACACTGCCTTTATAGATAACATTACTCTTGTCTATCTGTCTATCATTTACCGTATGTGTATACATATATATGTAATTACACTTCAAATGGAGTCTTTTTCCAAGATGGCGTTACCCATATTAGAGGAAAACAGTGCTCCCCTCGCTCTGACACCACCATGGTAATGTCTACAACTGATCCTGGGCAGAAATGCAATAGAAGTGATGTTTGTCTATACTCAGGCCTTTGTCTGTGCCTATTCCCTTTTCAATGTCCTTCCCCTTAAGCACCCCACCCCAGCTGCCTTTTAGCTACTCACCAAAAGCTTTTGGCTGCTATTTCCTTCTCTTCTTGAAAATTTCCTATTTGAATTTCTTTTGATTGACTATGCATATTTATTACAAGGGTTTTGTTTTTCTTTCTTTTTGTTCAATATGAATTTGTGAGTCTGAGTGGGGATAAATTCTCGCAAAAGGAAGAAAGAAAAACAAAAGAAAATAAAAAGATCATTGAAAGTATTTAAAATGCACAGAAGAAAAAAGAAGGAAGGTCAGAGAGAATCACATACAAGTGGTACAACTTTGAAAATTACATACTGAATTTATTATATATTTTAAAAGAAAAGTAAACTGTACATAATAGAGAGCCACAGGTCCATGTACAACCCTTTTTTTCTGCTTCACTATATATATGGGAATGCATTTTCTATTTGTTCAAGTTTAAAATGAAAAAGATAAAAAATACCAACTTCCTTTTCCCATTCATTTCTCAGTTTCAGCACCACAGATGTTGATTGGGTGAAGGCAAAAGGAATTAGTCTCCTGTGAGCAAAGTTCTTACACCAACCCCTGTCTTGTAGAATGCAAGGTAGTCTTATACAATATAAACTTCTTGGGGGGCAGAGATTGATTCATTTTTGTCTTTGTAACCCCAGCATCTAACAGTGCCTGACATGCAGTAGGCTCTTATATATTTGTGATTGATTTCTTGATGTAAATAGCAGCAATTGTTGTTATGTAACCCTGGCAGCTAGGTGGCACTGAGCTTGGAATCAGTTCAAATCTAGACTCAGACACTTATTAGCTGTGTGACTTAAGTCACTTAACTAGTGACCTAAGTCACTTAGCAAGTCACTTAACCTTGTTTGCCTCAGTTTCCTCATTTGAAAAATGAGCTGGAGAAAGAAAAGGCAAATCACTCTTTGCCAAGAAAACCCCAAATGGAGTCACAGAGAGTTGGACACAACTGAAATGACTGAATGATAGGCATTTTGGTATCCTGGTGGCTTATTGGCTTGGCAAAGCAAACTTATGCCTGCCCCCCATAAGACAGTGGACACTGGTAGAACCAGCATAGGGATTCTACCATTTGCTGCTTATGGTCTCTTCGTTACTGAGTGCCAAAGCTATTCAATATGCAATAGGTCTGAGAATGGGCTATTGTTATGGAATAATCTTATGTAAGGGCTATGGAACTTAACTGTCAGGTTTAGCCTACCTTTCATTTTCTCTCTCTCTCTCTCTCTCTCTCTCTCTCTCTCTCTCTCTCTCTCT
>NW_027187419.1:11658910-11682125 GCF_028583685.1 Petaurus breviceps papuanus | reverse complement strand
TCTCTCTCTCTCTCTCTCTCTCTCTCTCTCTCTCTCTCTCTCTCTCTCTTTCTCTCTCCCTCTCTCTCTCTTTCTCTCTCTCTCTCCGCCCCCCTATCTTCTTCAATCTTTTTTTTTGGGGGGGGATAGAAATTCTGGGTACTCTGCTCAGTGTCATGTGCTCTGGTCACTGCCTCAGGACAAGGATGTCTACTCTTCCATGGAGAGTGAAATCCTATGATGAGACCTGACTCCCCTGTGTGTATTCTCTGGGCAATTATTCTTGACTGGCAGAGCTATACAGTAGAGTCATCTCTTATGAAGTTGGCTTATAAACTCTTGTCTGATCATAGGATCATATGCCTGTAGCTAGAAAAGATTTTAGAACTTAATTCCTTTATTTCATGGATGAAGACACTGAGACCCAGAGAAGTTAAGGGACTTGTTCAATGTCACATTAATAAATCACAGAACTGAACTCCAGTGTTATGACTGCTTCAGTATCCTTTGTATCATGGGGTCTGTGCCAGAGCTATGTGAGATCCTAAGTTTAACCACCTAACCCTTCACAGAAGATAAGGTTCATTTTTTTTTGGAGGGGGAAAGCAAGGCAGTTGGGTTAAGTGACTTGCCCAAGGTCACACAACTAGTAAGTATCAAGTGTCTGAGGCCAGGTTTGAGCTCAGGTCCTCCTGACTCCAGGGCCGGTGCTCTATTCACTGTGCCACCTAGCTGCCCCTAGTAGATAAGATTCTAACAAGGGCACCTAACAAAGCTTGAAACTCATGGCTCCTGCTATCAAGTAGTTAATCTGATCAGCCATTTTCTGATTTGTAGTGTAATTATCTATGGATGTGTCATATCTCTTCTGGACTGCTTAAGGGCAGAGACTGTCTCACTCATTTTTATTCCCTCCACATTGCCCTGCATGTAGTAGATATTTGATAATGTTCACTGAGTTAATGTGTTAATGGGGGAGGTCTCAGGGGTCCCATGTCCTGGTAATACATTAATACAACAACCACAATATTGGTTTCCTGGAGACAATATCTCTGTGTTTTTGTCTAACATGTTATTGACTTAAATGGTGGGAATATTAGGCTGGATAAGAGGGGTGCTTTTGCCTATACTGCTCCTCTGTTCCCCAGCATTGCAAAGAATAGCCACCTTTGTCATCTATGATAGGACTGGGTCTAGTTACAGACATAGGGATTGACAGCCAATGGGGCAAGCAGGTTTTCTATGCACTGTCTCGTCTATAGTGATAGGCTCTGTGAACTGCACTCGAGATACTAAGGTTATAGGCAGACATTTAATTGATGGTGAAAACTAGAAATTACTTGTTATAGTCACTATTGTGTTATCTCCATCTAGATAAAGTCAAATTTATCCAGCAGAGTCCTGAAGGAGCCCTTGGGTCAGGTGTATTCTGATGAGGGCTGGGAGTATCCACATTCCTTGTTCAGCTATCATTTCTTCCTTCCTGGACTTGACTAAAATTGAAGAATGTCATTCATTGAAAAGCTTGGCACAAAATTAATCAAATCTAGCTCCCCT
The DNA here is from genome assembly GCF_028583685.1 of Petaurus breviceps papuanus. Lineage (NCBI taxonomy): Eukaryota > Metazoa > Chordata > Mammalia > Diprotodontia > Petauridae > Petaurus > Petaurus breviceps. The sequence goes on along the minus strand of NW_027187419.1, from coordinate 11,680,589 downwards.
TTCCTTAGGGATCCCACAATCCTGGACTTCAAAAAGTTACTGCAAAGATCACAAGGATAAAATTGGAAATATTAAAACCTTTAGAAGAACATTAATTTAAATTATGATAATATGACCTATTGTAAAGAAGCATCCTGGGCTCCCATCAGGCCAGGTTAAAAGAAAGTCTCTCCTTCCCCCCACTCCCCAACTCTCTTTTGGGAGGGAAAAGGGAAGTTACATATATTGCTGGTAGGGAGCTAGAAATAAATGGGTCTACTTAGAATATTAAATTCTCTGTCAGTTTGATGGAGATACATGAAAGATACACTTTTCTTACCCAGGAATGGAGGAGACAGTTTCTCCTATTTCTTTAAACCATGGCTGAGAGTGGGTATAAATAAGTAGTGGCAGAGGAGATCATGGTGAAGGATGAAAAAAAAAAAAGAACAAAATCCTTACCACACTAACAGTATCCATGGCCCCCTCCTGCTACTAAAAGAACATTGAATAAGAAGAGTTCATATCCTGATTCTGATTCTTGTGAACTCTATGGCCTTGGGGGAAGTCACTTTCCCTCTTTAAACTCTAGTTTCCATCTGTCTAATGGGGATAAAAGTATTTTTTCTTAGAGGATTGATGAGAAAATGAATATGAAAAGACTTTGAAAACTGTATATGAGTAGAGAAATGTAAAGTGTCAGTGTTATTGAGATCAGCTGAGCCAGAGTTGGAAGTCTGGGCTAAGGAAGAGGTGCCTAGGCAAGCTGGATGCTGTGGTAGTCCATGAAGACAGTGGTCATGGAAGAGCTGGGAATATTAGTTAGGGGATGTAGCAGCAAGCACCCCAGCATCCCCAGGGTGGCTGCCAAAACAGGTTCTTAGATCTGCTTTTCTAAAGGAAAACAACTCAAAATGGGTTAACAAGCTTACTTTAATCAATCAAACAAACATATATCGTTTACCTAGTTTAGGGGAAAAAAGGTCAGCACCTCGAACTTCAGAGTATACAGCCAGAAGTTATAAGACAGAGAAACAGATCAAGCAGACAGGCTTCCAAACTGTCCAACAATTACATCCATACCAAATCACAGTTACCAGAGAGGGAAGCATCAACATGTGGGTTTTCAAAGCTGGGGGTCTCTCAATGGCTACCCAGAGTCTCATCTGGTCAAATCACACAACACTTCTCAAAGTGAGCCCCAAAGCAAAGCCTCCCATAAGGGCTTATATAGCCTTTTCCTGGCTTAGAGAATGTAACAATCCTCTTGACCCACTGCCCAATCATAAAGCACCAAGATGTGGACATTCCTATAAAATAAGCCTCCCACCACAGGCTCCAAGTGCACTTAACCTAGGGACAGGGAAGATCTTAAAAATTTACATTCCTACAACAGTCAATGACTCAAGGTGCTATAGTGGGAATAGTTTTGATTTTGAAGTCATCGACCTGAATTGACTTTTGCATCTAATGTAATAGTTCCCTCTACAATATCAGCCATAAACATTCAATTATCTGTTTGAACACGCGAGGAGCTTGGATATTGCCTTTAGTTTCAGGCATCATACTTTGTTGTATAGAAGTGAACACTGGGAAACTGGAGTCCACCTAGAGAAGACAACCAGTATGAAGAAGGTGGGGGTAGGGGGGGGGGGGGATGGACACAAAACCAGCCTTGTAAGCAAGAAAAAACAAAGGACATTCAGCACGGAAAAGAAAGGCCCGAGGGAGAAATTATAGTCATCCTCAAGGGCAAGGGCTTATCAGAAAGACAAACTCTATTTATTCCATGTCATTTTAGAGGTCAGAACTAGGACTAGTGGGTGGGAATCTCCAGTCAGCTTCAGCAATATTTTTCATATCTTTTTCTTCTTTTCTATTCTTCCTGCTACAAATCCATTCAGGGCCTATGGTAACATCTTTTATTAATGGACCTCCCTCTTTGTATGATCTTTCTTCTTTCCTCCCCCTCAACTGGCCACCACACACTCTGCTTGGTTTCAACTTCATCATCCTTTTCATCATCCTCCTACAAAGTGCCCTCTAGAAATTCTCTCCCTCCACCTTTCAGCTTCCTTTTGTTGTGTTATAGTCCCTTATTAGAATGTAGGCTCCTTGTAGGCAGGGATTGCCTTTCCTTTTTAAATTTGTATCCCCACTGCTTAGCATAGCACCTAACACATAGTAGAGACTTAATAAATGTTTATCTCGTCACGTCACATCACAATCACATCCCTTTTAATCCACCATAATAACTGGGGATATCTTCCTTAATAAGGCACAGCTCTTATCAATCAAGTCGTTCCCCCAACCTTTGAAGTTCCCCTATTGCTTGCATTATAAAATGCCTTATGCTTGGCCTTCCAAACAATACAAACCAAATTCCAAGTAATCTAGTCTCAACTTACTTTTCTAGACTCATCTTCCTATTATTCCCACTTATCATATGACCTGGTCAAATTAAACTATACCACATTTCCAAATATATTTGCCCTCTTGCCTCTGATACTTTTCTACCTCCACCACCTGAAATTCTATCCATCTTGTAAGATACTTCAAATGCTGCTTCTTCATGAAGCCTTTCCTAATGCTCCCTCCATTCTCTTATAGGATTTTGTGCCTTTAAGAAAAATCACCTTCTGCCTAGTACGTTATTTGTGTAAACATCTCTCCTTTCCTAGATTATAAATTCTTTGAGGTCAAAGGCCATTTCTTGTGTTTCTTTGTCTTCCCTTCATTATATGGCACAGTAAAATAACATAGAGTAGGTACCCATAGAGTATTTTCTTACATTAAAAAAACCTGCATGAGACTCTACCATCCCCCTGAATCTATTGTCCTATATCTCTCTTCCCTTTCTCAGCAAAACCTCTGGAAAAAGCTGACTATACTCCTTGCACTGACCCACCTCTCCTCTCATTCCTCCTCAGCTCTTTGCATTCTCCCTTTCAGCCCCCACAATTAACTGGAACGACTCCTTCCTCCTTCCAAATAATCTAGCAACCTAGCAATGATCTCTTATTGCCATATCTAATGTTCTTTTCTCCATCCTCATCCTTCTTTACCTGTCTGCTGCATTTGACACCATTGACCAAGCTTTCTTCTTGTATACAATCCCTGACTGTTTCTTCTCAGTCTCCAATGCTGGCTCATTTATCTGTGTCATACCTTTTAACTGTGAGTGTACCCCAGGACTCTGTCCTGGAATCAATCTCTCCATCTGTCTTTCTGTCTCCTCTCTCTGTCTTGGTCTGTTTATCCTTCTCTTTTCCTGGCCTTGTCAGATCCCATTGTTTTAATTATAATGTCTATGCAGATGACTTCCAGATCTCATCTTGGTCTCCCCTGCCATTTCAATCCCACATGACCAACTGTCTTTTCAAACTGGATGTCCTAGAGACATCTCAAGCTCACCGTATACAAAATAGAACTCATTGTCTTTCCTATCCCTTCTCTCTTCCAGACTTCTCTATTTCTGTCAATGGCACCACCATTCTTTCACTCTTCCAGGTTACCTGCTATCCCCAACTCTCTGTCCCTCACCTCCATATTCACAATCAATGGTCAGTTTTGTCATTTCTACCTCCCACCACATCTCTCACCTGCATCTGTCCCCTTCTCTCTACAGAGCCACCACCTTAGTTCTCTTGTACGATGGTCTCCTGATTTGTCTCCCTGCCTTAAGTCTCTTCCCACTCTTACCCACCTTCCACACAGTTGCTGAAGTGGTTTCCCTTTCCAGATAACCTGGCTATGTCACTCCTGTACTCAGCCAATTCCAGGCACTCACTATGGCCTCTAGGTTAAAATGTAACATCCTCTTTAACTTTTAAGGTCCTTTATAACCTGGTGCCATTCAATCCTTTTAGCCTCACTGCATATTTCTGTACTTGGCACTCCAGCCAAACTGACTTTTTCTCTGATCTTCACACAAAGCATACCATCACCCCATGTTTTGCCTTTGCACCGGCCCTCACTCGTGTCCAGAATGTGCCTTTTCCTCACCTCTGCCTCATAAAACCCCTCTCTTCCTTCAGGATGAATCACTGACACCACCTTCTCCATGAAGCTCTTCTGATTCTCCCACTTCCCATTTCCTTCCCTAACTACCCTATGTTTAACTACTTTGTTCTTATTTGTATTTGTTCTCTTTGTATTTCTTCTTCCTATATGATAGACACACTTGTTATCTCCCCCATTAGAATATAACTTCTTTGAACACAAGTATTGTTTTATTATTTTTCGTTGTATCTTTAGTCCCTGGTATGTGTTTGGCACGTACTGGGTGCTTAATAAATACTTGATTGGATATAGAATGCACATAAGGCTCTGGTAACAAGGAAAAGCCTTGAAAATTGAAACAGCCTTTGGTCTTAAGGTTAGGACTTTCCTGTGGTTGCTATGGAAGGAGGAACCAACACTAATGTGCCAACCTAGACTGAGCAGCTCTTGGGGAACACCTGGATGAAGGGCAGGTGTGTGGGCAGAGGCCAGTAGCAGTTTCTGGCCACCTGATCCTGGTACAGAATGAACTCCCACTGAGCAAACAGCAATGAAATAATTGAGTGAATTGTTAGTGACCAAAAGTTATTGATGACTGTCATCAGGAACACAGTTCCTGCATCTGGGTTATCTGGCCAGCACCAGAGGAGGTATCTTTTGGGTACTGGCAGTTCAAAAAGAAGGGCAGGCTCCAAGAATGGATCTAACAATTACTGGCATTGTTCTAATCCCAGCCCTAAGTACACAGTTAGGGCTGAGAAAGGGGTGGAATAATCACCATTAGCTCTTAGTTCTCCTCGGGGCTAAATTGAATGACAAATAATGCCAGCACCAGCCTTTGATGGTAATGTAAAACTTTCCCTGAAATTAGGGCCTGCCTACTACAATCTATGAGATGCATGTGGACAGTTGCTTGTTTTTGTATGGCCTTCAAACTAAAAATGGTTTTTTACAATTTAAATAAAATTTTATTGTATTTAGAAATGTAAAAAGAAACAAAATAACATTCTTACCTCATGGGCAGTACAAAAATAGTTGGATTTGACCCTGGGCAATAGTCTTTGGAACTCCTGCTTTAAATCATCCCTATGGAGTGATTTGCTCTATTTTGTTTGAAGACATCCAGTGATGGAAATTTACTACCTTTTGGTTCATTCCAGTGTTGACTTCTCTAGAGATGGCAGTATGGTACGGCAACTAGAGTTCTACACCTGCGTGTGAATGTTCCTTCTGACACTTACTGGCCTTTGATCATAGGTGAGCCACAACTTCTCTGAGACTCAAATTTCTTATCTGTCAAATGGTAGCAATAATAACAACAATAATAATTAGTAGTAGTATCATCTAGTTCACTGGGTTGTTGTGAGACTCAAATTAGATGAAGTATAAAAAACTCACTGTAAACTTTTAAAAGCAGAATAAAAGTTGTCCCTTATTGCTGAACCTCTGGAGGTTCCTCTGTGGCTTTCTGGGGACAGAGCCTTGACAAGTAGCCCTTCCTTTTGCGCATTACTTACATGTTTTAGATTATTTTAAAAATAAAAATAAAATAAAAAGCAAAATAATCCCTTTAATAAAAAGATTATTATGAGAAGTTTGGATTCAGTCAAACAGCTGCTCTTCAGGACTTAGAGAGTCACATGTGACCTTAAGACCCCAGGTTCCCCACCCCTGGATTAATATATTATTTGTATAAATACATTAGTATAATTATATTACTAGATAGAAGTATATAAGTATATTTCACACCTGCCTGTCCCAAGGCAAAACCAAGAATTAGGTAAAGTTTGGATTTCGTATCTTCTCATTCCTCCTTTGCATATATGTCTTCTCCTTTTCCTCACTGCCACACTGGGTACTTAGTGCTCTCATGTTGCCCCTGGATTCCTTAGGGCACCTCATTTTTTTTTTTTGCTTTTTGGAGGGCAATTGGGATTAAGTGACTTGCCCAAAGTCACATGGCTAGTAAGTGTGTCAAGTGTCTGAATCTGGATTTGAACTCAGGTCCTCCTGACTTCAGGGCCAGGGCTCTATTAACTGTGCCACCTAGCCACCCCCTTGGGCATCTCATTTTGGTAGCCCAACTGGGCATGTTCTTCTCTAGGTAGCACCCTCTGATTCTACCCTAATTTCCTAATGCTCTTTTTCTGAAGGTGACTGACATGAATTTCACTCATACTAAAGTGGTGATAATGGAATCTAGTAGAAAAGGTTTAAGGCTGGGAGTCAGAAGCCTATTGATAAGGCACATCTGTCCTTCAGTTTTCCCATCTATTACATAGATTTGGGCAATATCACCTGATCTACATATTTCACAGGGCTCTTATGAAGATTAAATGACCTGCTAAATGTGAAAGCACTCTGAAAGGTTAAAAGTAATAAACAAATGCAAGATAAAGTTTATTGTCATTACAACTGATATGTAATCCATTTCTAAAATGTTTGCATTTTAAAAGGAGCCTCCTAAAGAAGACATAAATTCAGCCACTGCAGTTGATTAATCAGGAGCGAGATGGTCAGATGTGCACTTAAGTAAAATAGCTCTTTGGCTGCTGGTATAGAGGGTGGATTGAATGCCTAAAGAATTAAGGAAAAATCTCAATAGGCAGGTGTTAGTTAGAAGACCTGAGTTCTAGCATTGACATTTCTTTTTACTAATCATATGACCTTGGACAACTTAATTTCTCTCCTTTGGCTTTAGTTTCTGTAAAGCCAAGCACAAGCAGCTTTCCAGAGGACTGCTGTTGTGAATAGCTTCAAGGTTCTGATTACATAATATAGCAAACACTCTATTTATTCAATAACAAATCAGAACAAAACATTCACAGAAAATCAAGGTACAGCATTCACAATGTTACAACTTATCACAGAAAATCAAAATACAGCATTCATCATGTCACAACTCAACAACTTACCACTAAAATGGCCATATAGTTTTCACCACAGTGGTCACATAGTTTTGAACAAAGTACAATCATTTAGTCAATCAATCCCTTAGTAACTCAATCATCCAATCATTCTCAAGGAGACTACTTAAGGGACACAAAATGCAAAAGTCAAAGTACTCCACCCATGGAATAGTCTCAATTGGAGATTAGTTTCCAGTCATAAACAAAGTACATTCATTTAGTCAGTCACAAAATCCTTAATTCAATCACAAAGTACAAAAGTCAATATTCTCCATCCCTAGGTCACAGTAAATCATTATCTTCTCAGTCAGTACACACTATCCAAATAAGTCTTCTTTCAGCTTAACTTGAGGCTGGCTCTCTGCTTCCCTGATTCCCTTTCCATGGTCCCAGCTCCTACCTGAACTCACCAAACTGTCACCTGGGTTCAAAGGCAGACAGCTCCCAGTACCTTGTCCAGCTCTCTGTGTAGTTCCTGTTCCACATTGAAGCTCACAGTGTTCAGTCCACCTTAAATCCTTCACAGTCTCTACTCCTGGGAAGTCAAAGCTTAAAGCCACAAGCAGACAAAGTACCAACACGATGGTCATGCCTACTCTGGCAGCTCTGGCTGGCCCTTGGAAGTTTTCAGCAGCTTGACTGCCCCTTGGAAGTCCTTAGCAGCTCCAGCTGGCCCTCGGGAAATCCTCTGCAATCCTCAGCAGCTTGGTTGGCCCTCAGAAGTCCTCAGCAGCTTGACTGGCCCTCAGAAGAAGCTCCACCACCACAAGTTCCCAGGAAATTCTGACTTTCCCAGCTGGGGTTTTTCTTTATATACAGTCTTGCTCCTCCCTGTTCAGCTCCTTCCTGTTATGTCAGCAACAGGGGTTCATACCTTCTGTTTCTTTAACAGAGGCTTAATTTGAAACTAGGTGCTAAGTACCTGTCAGTTTAGCAATACAAAGGGATCTTCAAATTTCATTACCATTACAGTTTCCTTTCGGGCAAAATGAGGGAGTTGGAGTCCATGATCATAGGGTCATAGATTTAGAGCTGGAAGGACATTTAGATGTCATCTAATCTAACCCCTACATTTCACAGATGAGGAAACTGAGGCACAAAGAGGAGAAATGACTTGCCCAAGAGCACATAAGTAGCAAAGTAAGATCCTTTCCACTTCTAACATTCTATGGTTTGAATCTTATATTGTCAGGCCCTATGACAGACAGCTGAGGAAGATGTACTAAGAATGGTTGAATGATCAGGGCCTGTGACAGATGGGTGGGGAAGATATACTAAGAATGAATGAATGAATGATCATTTACTCTGCACCAAGTACTGTGCTAAGTGTTGGGATACATATACAAAAACAAAATTTCTCGCACTAAAAAAGCTTATATTCTATTGTAGTTAGAGGAGGTAACATGCATGAGGGATTGTACAGGGCCCCTTCAACTAGAACCCACCTGCAAGTCCTACCCCACAGGTGACAGCCTACCCTGCCTCTACATGTTTGGCCAGAAGACCTGACTGTTAATAAAGGGAACAGGTGCTGGGGTAAAATGCCCTTGGAAGAGACAGATGCATTGGGGGATAGCTAAGCCAAGGACATTATGTTCTATCTTTATGAGGAAATGTAAATTGTGTATTAAGAGGCAAAGTCTTTGCTTCTAAAAGGTTGAATAAGATGATACTTAAAAAAGAACTCCAGCTGCTTAAATTTAGGGCACCCAAATCCATCTAGTCCAAGAATACTCTTTGGCCTTGGGCCTATAACATTTCAGTTAACTATGAATTAGATAAATTTTCATTCACTTTTGGCTTTTGCTTCTTTGTCCTTTCCCCTCCCCCCTTTATTTTGAGGCAGGAAACAAGTGCTAATATTGCAGTTGCAACTTCAAAGATGTAGCTCTGCTTTGCCTTGGAGAAGAGTAAAGTGGCCTCTTCCCTACAGACACATTTTAAGTGAAAAGCTGGTAAGAACTATTGATATTTTCTTTTTGAATTTGCTTTTCTTAGGTACCCATTTGTCTAGACTGGCTTCCTTCTTCCCCCCTCTCTCTTCTTATACTTTATTCTTTTCTTGGAATTACATGCCCAAGGTCACACAGATACCGTCAGAGCTGTGGATAAAAGATCTGTCATTGACTCGCATCCCTATGCCCTTTTCATAAATCTGGACATATCAGGTCCTGCAATCATCCATTTCTCCTTTACCAGAGTCTGATTTAGAAGGCCTAGCAGAAGCTTTAAGATAGTCCTTACTGCACCCAGCTGCTTCCAGGCTCTTATCCTGGGATTCATTTATTCAATAAACATTTTTCAGGTGTCCTGTTAAGTGTCAAGTATTGTGCTAGGCACTGGGGATACAAGACAACAAGCATCAAGTAAGCCCTTACCATGTGCCAGGCACTGTGCTAATTTTAGGGATGAAAAGAGAGGCAGAAATGCTTGCTGTCCTCAAGGAGCTCACAATCGTTACATGCCAACAACTGTGTACATGCAACAGAAATAATAAAATTTGTCTTTCAGCAATTTTTCTTAGGAGTTCATGATTATATCTCTGTCCATCTCCAGGCTGTTCTTTCACTTTCCTCCCCAATTTACTTCAATACCTGGTTCACACTCTTCCTTTCTAACCTGTCCCCTGTCATCATCCATCATCAGGAATTTAAATATTGATACTGGTGGTCCTTATAACCTCTTGTCACACCTTCGTGTCCATTTCCTTTTATAGTCATTCGTCAACATAGGCAATAATTTCTAGATCATTTCCTGGAACTGTGCCATCTCCAGAAATCCCAAAATTCCATTCTCACAGTCATTCAGGCAACCAACAATCATTTATTGTGGGCTTGCTATGTTTAGGCACTATGCTAAGAGCTGAGACAAAGACAAAAGAGAAACAGTCCTTGCCTTCAAGGAGCTTATATTCTCATGGAGGAGAAAATGTGTATGCAAGAGATTTATGCAAGATACATGCAAAGCAGACCCAGGGTAAGCTTGGAGGAGAAGGTGCTAGCAGCTGGGGGATGCCACTCATTTGCACTGTCTCCTAATTCAGTTTTTACTCTGTCATTAGTCATTCCACTTTGCTAGGATCCATTCTAGACTACCTCACACCTTTGACCTTTTGTATTTCCTTTCTTGATACTTCCTTCCTTGGTGACCTCATCTACTTTAACAAACTCCTTTATGTAGATGATTCCCAAATCTGTCAATACCAGATTCAAACTCTCTCCTGAGCTCTAAACTTCTGTTTTCAGCTGCCCACTGGATATCTCCTCCTAGATTTACCAGGCACCTCAAACTCAACATATCCAGAATTTAAATTCTTCTATTTACTCCCAAACTTAATCCATTTTCAACTTTTACTGCTTTTCTTAATGGCATAACCATTCATCCAGTCCTATTGCTACCATGACAGCACCAGTCTTCCATTTTCAAAATTTTGATGTTATTTTTGACTCTTCATTATCCTTCATCTTCTACATTGGACCAAGTTCTATTTCTCTATCTGTAATATCTCTGGATTCTTTTCCTTCCTTTCAGTTCCCACTATTAATAAATACCATGGGGGCGGCCAGGTAGTACAGCAAGTAAGAGCATTGGCTCCAGTGTTGAGAAGACCTGGAGATCGAATCCCGGGCTCAGACACTCAGCACCACACCCAGAAATAACTGGCCGTGTAACCTTGAGCAAGTTACTTAACCCCGATTGCTTAAAAAAAAAAATACCATGACCTCATTACCAACCACTTGAACCTCTACAGTAACCTCCTTCTGCTTCTACTTCTTGCCACTTCAGTCCATCCTTCAGGACTTGGCCAAATTATCTACCTTACTCAAAGATCTGATCAAGTCACAACTCTGCTTAATATCCTTCAATTTTATCCTAATGCACATGAAATAAAGTCCAAACTACTTAGTTTGGTGTCTGAGGCACCTTCTTATCTTCTCAGCTCATAGTCATCTTCATCTCTACCCTTTGCTCAACCACATACCAACACGGGCAATTGTTAAATCTCATAGCTACCCAAAATTGTGCCATCTCCAAAATCCTGAAATTTCATTCTTGACCACAGTCTCTTATTTTTCCATCTCCCCTGTCTCCTTGCTTACACTAAACCCATTGTTTGCCCTCATTGTGACCTCCAGTCCCTGTATCCCTTCATGTTCTCTTAGTCTATCATCACCAACTCCTCACTGAGGTAGCTAGATGGTATAATAGAGTGCTGGGCCTGGAGTCAGAAGATTTGAATTCAAATTCAGTCTCAAACATTTTCTAGCTGTGTGATTCTGGTCAAGTCTTTTAATCTCCATATGCCTCAGTTTTCTCAATTGTAAAATGATATCAATAATGAAATTATTTCATAGGGCTGTTGTGAGGATAAAATGAGATGTTTTTAAAAAACTTTTTTGGCAGATAGTATTTTATTTTTTTCAATTACATGTAAAGATAGTTTTCAACATCCATTTTTATAAGATTTTAAGTTTCAAATTCTTCCTCCTTCATCTCTCCCATCTACTTTCTCCAAGATGGAATACAATCTGATATAGGTTATATATGTGCAAGCATGTAAACATATTTCCTAATTAGTCATGTTGTGAAAGAAGAAACAGAATAAAAGGAAAAAGCCACAACAAAACAAAATAAAACAAAGTGAAAATAGTATGCTTTGATCTGCATTCAGACTCCATAGTTCTTCCTCTGGATTTGGATAGCATTTTCCATCATCAATCTTTTAGAATTGTCTTGGATCATTGCATTGCTGAAAAGAGCTAAGTCAATCATAGTTGATCATTGCACAATGCTGTGTACAATGTTCTCCTGGTTCTGCTCTCAGCCTGTAAGTCTTTCCAGGTTTTTCTGAAATCTGCCTGCTCATCATTTCTTATAGCACAATAGTATTCCATTATATTCACATTCCACAACTTGTTCAGTCATTCCACAATTAATGGACATTCCCTCAATTTCCAACTCTTTGCCACTACAAAAAGAGCTGCTCTGTGTATTTTTGTACATGTAGGTCCTTTGTCCCTTTTTATGATCTTTTTGGGATACAGGTCTAGTATTGGTATTGCCAGATCAGAGGGTATGCAAAGTTTGGGCATAGTTCCTAATTGCTCTCTAGGATGGTTGGATCAACTCACAACTCCACCAACAATGCATTAGTGTCCCAATTTTCCCATATCTTCTCCAAAATTCATCATTTTTCTTTTCTGTCATATTAGTCAATATTATTGGTGTGAAGTGCTACCTCAGAGTTGTTTTAATTTGCACTTGTGAGATAACATTTGTAAAACATTTAGCATAGTGCCTTAATAAATGATTGTTATGTCCTTCCCTCCCCCTCACTGCAGTTTTGTTTTTTCCTAGTTGTTGTTATTGTTCAAGTTGTGTCTGACTCTTTGTGACCTTGTGGAACATAGCATGCCAGTGCCATCCATGCAGATTTCTTGGGAAAGGTACTGGAATGGATTTCAATTTCCTTCTCCATTTCACTTGTTCCTTACCCAATTTTAATTCTGTTAGGTACTCTGGTTTTCTAACCCACAGCTCTCAAATATTTCATGTATTATGGAATGGGGGGAGGTGGTTTTGCCATTGACAGAAATAAGAAGTATAGAAGAGTAAATTTCTTGAGAAATAAGTGGATTCTAGATCTGGGCCAGATAAATCAGTTAAACTGAACCATTTCCTCATCCCTCTAAACATGTCCAGTACTTTACCACCATAAACCTTTCTTTGCTCATAGGTTCCCTAACTTTGGAATGTCCTCTTCTCTCTACCTCAGCTAATCAATAAATTTACAAGCATTTATTAAATTCCTGCTATGTGCCATATATGTGCTGGGCCTTATAATGAAGTAAACTGAAACAGACCCTGCCATCAGGGAGTTTACACTCTTTTGGGGGGAGACAACACGTACATGTACAAAATAGATAGAAAGTCACCAGAGCCTGTTACAATTCTAACTGTCCTTCAAAACTTAGCTTACCTGTTCTCTCTTCCAAGAAATATTCCCTGACCTCATGCATCCCAGGCCAAATGAGGAAGAAAAATTATCTTTCTGCTGATGTGGAATAGTACTTTGCACATATCTTTCATTCTTTCCTCATCTCTTGTGCACTATAATTTTGGTGTGATATTACATATTTGTCATGTGTTATATTATATCACACCCTCACTAAGTGGTAAGCTGAATGAGGGCAGGGAGGAACACAGTATCTTAACTATCTCTGTATCTCACCTAGTACTTGCACAGAGATTTTCAGTTAGGTGCTTAATAAATGTTTATTCTTACCACCTGGGCAACAAAAAAAAAAATACAGGAGGGGCCGGGTTCATACACAAACTGAATTCTTTGGTCTCTCTCATAATGAGAAATCATTAAAGAGCTCCAGAGAATCCTTGAATTTGAGTTGGAAGGGAGTCTTAACATCATCCAATTGATAGATCAATTCAACAGGCATTTATTAAGTGCTAAGTGCCAGGCACTGAGAGAGGCAGTAAGGACAAATATAAAATGAAACAGTCCCTACTGTCAGGAAGCCTGCATTCTTTTGAGGGTAAGCTGTACACAGAAAAATGAATACAGAATAGATCCAAAGTATTTGTGGGGAGGGGACCACCACTTTGGTGGGGGGTTGGGGATAAGTAGGAAGAAGTATAGCTAAGCTCTGGTCTCTAAGCTAAGCATGAAAGGAAATGAGAGATTTTTTGAGGTAGTATATCCCAGGTATAGGGCCGGCTTTTACAGATGCATGGTGCTGGGGAATGGAATCTTACACATGGTTAAAACCAAGTATGCCAGTTTGACTGGAATGTAAGTTGCTTAAAGGGGAATAATATGCAGTAAACTTGGAAAGGTAGGCTTGAGTGAGATCTGAAGGACTTTAAAAGCCAAGGAGAGCAGTTCATCATTTATCCTAGAGTTAATGGTGAGCTTTTGGAGTGTCTTGAGCAGAGGAATGAACTGGGAGAATGTGGCTTTAGGAATATCCAGCTGACAGAATTGCAACACAATATGGGAGAAGGATTGGAAGGTGATTAAGCACAGAAGGAGGAAAATTTTCCATTGGATATAGGATCTGGTTGATCCTGTTCACTTTCTTTTCTTGATGCCCTTTTTTTTTTTGCTTTTTGGAGGGCAATTGGGGTTAAGTGACTTGCCCAAGTTCACACGGCTAGTTTGTTTTAAGTGTCTGAGGTTGGATTTGAACTCAGGTACTTGAATTGAATTGAAATGTCTGAGGTTGGATTTGAACTCAGGATTTGAAGTCAGGTACTCCTGACTCCAGAGCTGGTGCTCTATTCACTGCACCACCTAGCCGTCCTGTGATGCCTTTTTTTGATGCCTTTTTTTTGGGTCTTTTTTGGAAGGGAGAAGGCAGGGCAATTAGGGTTCAGTGACTTGCCCAAGGTCACACAGCTAGTAAGTATTAAGTGTCCAAAGCCTAATTTTAACTCAGGTCCTCCTGACTCCAGGGTTGGTGCTATATTCACTGCATTACCTAGCTGCCCCGACTTCTTGAAGATAATTTATTCCTCATATGGTCACTTTGACTTTACTTTCGTGTGTTCTTGTTTGCTACAGGATGTGAACTGGTTAAAGACTATTTCTTTACTGTGGTTGGCATAATGTTAAAACATCAAGCCTCATTAGTGTCAGTTGCTAGCTGGTTTTACACAGCTTTTCATAAAATGATATAGAAAAGACCTCTTGATGGACAGATATATAACATGAATTCTCACAATTTTGAGGTACTTGAAAAGAATGAATATGATTGGAATGCTGGCTCATTTTTATTTGTACTTATAAAAATGGAAACTGTTTGCCAAATTAATCCCAGATGTTTCTGAAAGTTTGTAGTGGTTTGTTCAATCCCATTAATATTTATTGAGTTCCAATGGAATGAGCCCCCATGGCACTGCAAGTGAAGAGGAACTGAGCCAGGTTTTTCCTCCTTGATGTTGAATCTTGGGTGGAGGTTGGGGAGATTATATTTTAAAACTTCCATTTCTCCCTTATAATTTAAGGAGCTTATGACAGGGTTTTGACAGAATTGCTTCTGGCTTAGATTCAATGCAGTGCAACAGAGATTTTTTTTGAGCACCTACTGTGCATTGTGCACTCTGCTAGGAGCTAGGAGAGAAAACATTCTGACGAGACACAGTTCCTGCCATTTGAGTTGGTAGCTATGACATGGACATAAAACAGTACTGAAAAATAATACATGATAAGTGCTGGTCAAAAAATTACAGTTTAATGTATTAGGAAATTGCCATGCTATTCCCTCTCCACACAGTTCAATAAAAAGTCATTTCAACATTTATTAAACACCTTTTCTATGCATGGTACTACACTAGGTACCAGGAGAGATACAAAAAGGAGCAACATATACTTACTCCCTACCTACAAAGGTTACAGAAGGGAAGATAACTACGAAATATCAGAATCACAGGAGGCAGAAGAGTAATATAAAAAAAAGGTAGGAATGAAATGCTGTGGGACTCTGAAGAAGGAGGGAGTGCTGCTGTTTGGGAGGAGAAATAAAGGCTCCAAAGATGAGGTAGCATTTGATCTAGGCCTTGAAGAAAAGGAGGACATTTTGACAGGGAGGAGGACATTTAAGTATGATTGAAGAATCAGAGGAGGGGAAGTACAGAAGATAGTGAGTAATCCATTTTAGCTAGAGTGCAGAGTACAAGTAAGGGAGCAGGAAGGTATATTACTGGAAAGGCAGACTGGGACCTCTTGTACAAGGTCTTGACTGTCAGTCTAAGGATTTCAGACTTTATTTGGTAGTTAATTTATCTCTGTTTGCTGTGGGAAAATATTTGGCCTTCTTGAGATCAGTATAGTCTTTTTAATTTCCTCAGGGGTGAGGATGGGGGAGTCCTTCATAATATTCTATCTTTTATGCTTCTGATTGTCATTCATTAAATTTTAAGGGAACCCTAAATCTTGGTGGATTCACAGAGTTTCTAGTTTTCTTCCTTTTCTGTACTATGATCTTTTCATCACTTGATCTCCTTAGAACCATTATTCAATCAGCAAGCATTTTTTTTAGTATTTTTTTTTTTTTGCTTTTTGGAGGGGGAAGGCAGGACAATTGGGGTTGACTTGCCCAAGGCCACATGGCTAGTAAGTGTTAAGTGTCTGAGGCCAGATTTGAACTCAGATTCTCCTGACTCTAGGACCGGTACTCTATTCACTGTGCCACCTAGTCGCCCCCTTAGTATTTTATTTTACCCCAATTACATGTAAAAACAATTTTTACATTCATTTTAAAATTCTGAGTTCCAAATTCTCTCCCCCCGCCCACATTGAGAAGGCAAGTAATTTGATACAGGTTATACATGTGTAGTCATGCAAAACACACCTCCATATTAGTCATGTTGTAAAAGAAAATATGAAAAAACCCCAAGAAAAACAGAAATAAAAAAAATATGCTTCAATCTGAATTCAGACTCTATCAGTTCATTCTCTGGGAACTGATATCATTTTTCATCATAAGTCCTTACGAGTTGTCTTGTATCACTGTATTGCTGAGAATAGCTAAGTCACTCACAGTTGATTATATTACAATATTGCTGTTACTTGTGTACGATGTTCTCCTGGTCCTACTCATTTTACCCTGCATCAGTCCATGTAAGTCTTTCCAGACTTTTCTGAGAGCATCCTGATCATCATATCTCATAGTACAATAGCACTCCATCATAATCATATGCCACAACTTTTTCAGCTGTCCCCCAATTGATGGACATCCCCTCAATTTCCAGTTCTTTGCCATCAGAAAAGAACTCCTATAAACATTTTTGTACATATAGGTCCTTTTTTTCTTTTTTTTGGGATACATATCTAGTAGTAATATTGCTGGGTCAAAGGGTATGCACAATTTTATAGCCCTTTGGGCATAGTTCCAAATTGCTCTGCACAAATCAGTTCACAACTTTACTAAAAATACATTAGTGTCTCAATTTTCCACATCCCCTCCAACTTTTATCGTCTTCCTTTTCTGTCCCATTTGCCAATCTGATAGGTGTGAAGTAGTACCTCAGAACTGTTTTAATTTGCATTTTTCCAATCAATAAGAATTTAGTTCATTTTTATGTGATTATAGTTTCATTACTTCATCTGAAAACTGACTTCATATTCTTTAACCATTTATCAATTGGGGAATGGCTCTTATTTTTATAAATTTGACTCAGTTCCCTATATATTTGAGAAATGAGGCCTTTATCAGAGAAATGTGATTCAAAAACTTTTTCACATTTAGGATTTCTATCTGTATTTTCCTCCATCCTATTTCCCCCATTATTCTCTTTTCTTTCATCCAGTCCTTCCTTGAAAATGTCTTGCTTCTGACTACCACTTCCCCCAATCCACTCTCTCTTCATGCCTCCCTTCTTTTATTCCCTTACCCTCCTACTTTCCTGCAGGATAAGATAAATTTCTATACCCAAATGAGTGTGTATGTCATTCCCCCTTTGAGCTAATTCTGATGAGAATAAGGTTCAAGTGTTCCTTGTCACATCCCCCATCTTCTCCTTCACTGTAAAAACTCCTTCTTGTCTCTTGTATGTGAGATAATTTACCCCATTCTACCTCCCCCTTTCCCTTTCTCCCAGTGCATTTGTCTTTCTCACCCCTTAATTTTATGTTTTTAGATATTATCTCATCATATTCAACTCATACCTCTATCCTCTGTCTAGATATACAACTTCTAACTGCCGTAATAATGAGAAAGTTATTATGAATTATAAGTATCATCTTCCCATGTAGGAATGTAAGCAGTTTAAACTTACTAAGTCCCTTATGATTTTCCTTTTCTGTTTACTTTTTTTTTTTTTGCTTTTTGGAGGGCAATTGGGGTTAAGTGACTTGCCCAAGGTCACAGTCTAGTTTTTGTGTTAAGTGTCTGAGGCTGGATTTGAACTCAGGTTCTCCTGACTCTAGGGCCAGTGCACCACCTAGCCTCCCCTTCTGTTTACATTTTTATGTTTCTCTTGAGTCTTGTATTTGAATATCAAATTTTCTATTCTTCTCTGGTCTTTTCATCAGGAATACTTGAAAATCCTCTATTTTGTTGAATGTTTACTTTTCTCCCAGATGTATTATACTTTGTTTTATTGGGTAGGTTATTCTTGGTTGTAATCTTAACTCTTTTGTGTTCTGGAATATTATATTCTAATCCTTCTGCTCCTTAAAGGTAGAAGTTGCCAAATCTTGTGGTTCCATGATACTTGAATTTTTTTCTTTCTAGATGCTAGCAAAATTTTCTCTTTGATCAGGGAGGTCTGGAATTTGGCTATAATATTCCTGGGAGTTTTTATTTAGGGATCTCTTTCAGCAGGTGATCAGTAGATTCTTTCAATGTCTATTTTACCTTCTGGTTCTAGAATATCAGAACAGTTTTCTTTGATAATTTCTTGAAAGATGATGTCTAGCTTCTTTTTCTGACCATGGCTTTCAGGCTGTCCAATAATTTTAAAATTATCTCTCCCGGATTTCTTTTTCAAGTCAGTTGTTTTTTTTTTCCAATGAGATATGTCACATTTTCTTCTATTTTTCCATTCTTTTGGTTTTGCTTTATTGTTTCTTGATCTCTCATAAGTCATTAGCTTCTATTTACCCATTTCTAATTTTAAGGAATTATTTTCTTCAGTGAAATTTTGTATTCCACTTTTAAAGGAATTCTTTTCTTCATGGAATTTTTGTGCCTCTTTTTCCATTTGATTAATTCTGCTTTTAAAGGAGTTCTCTTGAGTGAAATTTTGTAAATCTTTTTCCATTTGTTCCATTCTGCTTTTCAAGGCATTGTTCTCTTCATTGGATTTTTGTACCTCTTTTACCATTTGCTCTAGTCTCTTTTTTTAGTATGTTATTTTCTTCAATATTTTTTGTGCTTCCTTTACCAAATGGTTCTCTTTTTTCATGATTTTCTTTCATTGCTCTCATTTCTCTTCCCAACTTTCCCTCTACCTCTCTTGCTTGATTTTTAAAATCCTTTTTGAGCTCTTCCCTGACCTGAGACCAATTCATATTTTTCTTTGAGGCTTTGGATATAGTAGTTTTGACTTTGTTGTCTTCTGAATGTGTGTTTTGCTCTTCATTGTCACCATATAACTTTCTATAGTCAGAAATTTTTTTTGTTGTTTGCTCATTTTCCCAGTCCATTTCTTTACTCTTTGATAAAGTTGGAATCTGTTTCCAGGGTGGAAGGCTCAATATCCCAAGCTTGAGGGGTTTGTGCAGCTGTTTTCAGAGCTAGTTGGGGGGGAGGGGAGGGAAGTCTGTAACCTTTCTATTATTCCAAGGTGATATGATCCAAGGGGAGGTGTGATTAATACTCTTCTAGTCCATGTTCTGTGTATGACCACAAGTGCTTTTTTTTTTTTTTTTGTCCTGGAACTGTGACCAGGGTCCCTGTTCTACTGCTATTGCAAGCTCTGGTACCACTCAGGCCTGAGACTCAGATCTGAATATGGTTAAAGCAACAGAGTTCTGCTTCCAGTGCTAGCAAAGAGACCCCTGTAATCTCCTTTTGACTAGTTGTTCAACCCCCTTATTATCTGTAGGCTAGAAGCTCTGGAAGCAGTCACTGCCGTCACTGATTCAGTTACTCTTATGACCTGTTCCTGGTTTACTGGGGCCCAAATGATACTGGTGTGATTGTGTTGGACTGTGCTCCAACCTCTCCCTGATTAAACAGACCTTTCCTGCTCACCTTCTAACTTGTATTGGGCTGGAAAAGTGTTTTACCCCATTCTTTTTTTGGGTTCTTCCACTCCAGAATTTGTTTTAGGGCATTATTTAAAGGTATTTGGAAGGCTTTGGGGAGGACTCAGGGAAATCCCTGCATTTTCTCCTCTGTCTTGACTTCACCCCTCAATCAGCAAGCGTTTGGAAAGCACCTATTGTGTACCAGATATTGTGCTAGGTACTAGGGATATGAAGATGGTTCATGAACCAATCTCTGCTCAGAAAAAGCTTGCGGTATAACAGGGGAAACAACATGTACCATTATAAATATATACAAGTATATATACTCTCTATATTTTTCATGATGAATTCCACATCCTGCTTCTATTACCTCATACAGAGGAGCAAAATTGTAATTATTTATTCACCTTCTTCCTTTCATTGAAATTCACCTGACCAATGACTTTTATATTTCATTACTCACTAACTCATTTGAGGGGTTCTTGTGGCCCACCATGCAGACATATCACCTCTTTTCCTAAGTCAAATATTCTGAGTGACCATTGGAAGGCCAGAGTAAGCAAAATTCTTGATCACTTGGGTAACAGTCAGGGGACACTGAGGTAAACTCATTGACCCATATGGTGCCACACTGGCCAATATCATAGAAAATAGAGACCACACTGCACTTTGATAGCCCCCACCCATTCCAGAAGGGTAAGACTTATGCCCAAGGAACCCTTTTGCCATTCTTCTAAAACTGCAATAAGCTAGTACAGTGGATAGAGTGCTAGGTTTGGAGTCAAGAAGACTCAAGTTCAAATGCTACCTTAGACAGTTAGTAGCAATGTGACCTTGAGCAAATCATTTATTCTATTTGAGCCTCAGTTTCCTCATCTGTAAAAGAGGGGTTTGATTCAATGGCCTCTAAGTTTCCTTCTAGCTCTGAGTCTATGATCTGAGGATCCAACATAATTTTAGAAATACTGCATTGTGCTGCTATGAGTGTCTTGCCTTCTATAGGAAACCAGACATCTTTTTGGTGTCTAACTAACCTCTCACAATCAATAATAAACAAAATTGGGTCAGCTAGGTGGCACAGTAAATAGAGCACTGGCCCTGGAGTCAGGAGGACCTGAGTTCGAATTTGACCTCAGACACTTAATATTTACTAGCTGTGTGACCTTGGGCAAGTCATTTAACCCCAATTACCCTACCTTCCTCCCTCCAAAAAAGATTAAAAAAAATAAACAAAATTTCCACATGTGAAAGTGCCATTATTATCTTTGATTTTATATGTGTTGCCTCCTTGTCTATCTTATATTCTAACTACTCATTTTTCTTTTCCGGTTTCTTTTTTGCCTGCCTCTATAACCTGCCCCCAACCTAGTCATGTATATTTTCAAGTTTTTCATCCACTGAGGAGCTAATATGTATTCTATGTTAATTTTCATGATCCCTGATTGGGAATTCTCCATCCTGAAGGTAGAAAAATGGAATCTATCTTGGTTTGGGGTGAGGGGATGGGGATGCTCAGTTAAAGGTCTAAATCACTGCTGCCTTGAACTCAGTATTTTATAGATTTTAAAATGTCTAAGGGGATGCGAGAGGCCACTGCTTGGACAGTAGATGCCTGATATATCACAGGACATCATTAAAGGACTCTGAAGGGTTTTCACATATTTTTCTTTTTTTAAATAGCTAAGAGCAAGAAACAGTAGTGATTGAGTCAATTCTCAGGATGATGTGATGGAGGGGATTGTCTTAGTCTGATAGCTAAGATGGGGAGGGAAAGGTAGCAAGAGAAATAGGAAAGGAGAATAAGGGAGAGGGAAGATGGGGAAAGGAGAGGGAGGAAGGGAGGGAAGGAAGGAAGAGAGAGGGGGTGAGAGAGAGAGACAGAGAAACAGAGAGAGACAGAGAGAGGGAGAGAGTGGGGGGGAGGAGAGAGGAAAGAGAGAGAGAGGGAGGGGGGCAGACAGAGAGAGGGAGAAAGAGAGACAGAGAGAGATAGAGAGAGGGAGAGAGAGATAGAGAGAGAGAGGGGGGAGGAGAGGAGAGAGAGAGAGGGAGAGAGAAAGAGAGACAGAGAGAGGGG